>NW_010171958.1:28641-51707 GCF_000695765.1 Mesitornis unicolor | reverse complement strand
TTCCCTTGTTCTCTTCCCTGCTACTGAAGCACCAGCTGCTGCGGCATCGATGTGGTCTTGACAGCCAGGATGCAGCAAAGCCTGTAAAATAGTTCTGGTTTGGATGTGCACCACTCCTTTCCACTTGAATCTTTCTGTTTTACATGAAATGTCTTATGGCCTCCTGTTACGTTAAGGTCATAGCTCAGTCAAAGAGGAAGGTATAAATATCTGTTATTTGCTAAAACTACAAAAGCGCTTCCAGAATGACTGTCCATGGTAATTGCAACGCATTCACTTGAGACAGACAAATGAGAATAACGCAGAATTTTGAGTTGTCTTCCTCCTTAATTAACAAATTTGTTTATCTTTTGGAGCACAGAATAGATAACAGGAAGGCTTATTTAAATATTCTTAATATTAATTTACTGGTATTTTTGATTACACACTGTTAGATGAAACAAGATAATTTGACAAGTTTTCAGTCTAGTTTTTGATATTGGTTGAAGTCTAATACAACTACAGAACAAGTTTAAGTGAGAGAATCAAGTCTTTAAGTGTTCTGTATAAATAATGAATATCCTCTTAAATGTAACTATTGGATGTGTTTTGATAAGAATTCATATCTGTGAAATTTTTTACTTTGTAACTGCTCCTCTTGAGAAAGAAAGATTACATTGTTATTTGTAAGGCTGCTGTAGCCTCTATAATTAAGGTATTGAGAACATCTCAGCATCTTCTAGTTTGCAAATCTTAAAATAACCTTATTGCTTTTAACATGTTCATTTATAAGATGATTTAGAAAAATTGCTAGCTTTTCCCAGCAGAACAGACTTGAGGAGCAGGCGGGTAGAGAGTGCATCTGTGAACAGACTTGGTTAATTTGGTGGGAGCTCTTGCCATCTGCGGCTGCAGATATATATACATATATTTATAAATATAGATATATATTACAGTCAGCCAGTAGCTGGAAAATAGAGCATCAGGACATCATTGCAGAGACTGTTTGTTAACCTCAGAGTGCTCTGTTCTTCAGCTTCAGGTCAGATACAGAAATTGTCTCTTAGAAACTCAACATCTGTAGTATAAAACTGACGTAATGATTTCTTCCTCATGTTCCTGTGTTTTGTACAAAAATCAGTGTATAAGATTATACCAATAACAATTGGATTCCAACATGTGACAAATGCTGGATTTGGGGTAAGGTGGCTTGTTATGTCAGCTATGTTGACATAAGAAATAACTGAGTGTAAACGAGTCATTGCTGGTTTGGATAAGAAATTTACCTCTTTCTTTAATGTGAAAGTCTCCTTTTTCATGACTTAAATGAACAAGAGAATTTTCAGGTTTTGTTTATTAATTGGGCTGTTCTGATAGGTGGTCACTGCTGCTACATACAGATTCTCTGCATGGACTGACATGAGCAGTGGTGTTTGAGAGCTGCAGAATATACACTTTCCTGTCTCATTTTTGTCTAGCACCTTTCTGTCAATGCACAAACCTTTAAGCATTCTTTCTGTTCTTATGCACTACATCATCTTTCTGTTAACTTGTTTATTATATGCTGGCATTTGATATGGAACTGTATTCTCTTTGGCTATTTCTTACTGCAGATTTTTACTTATTTTGAGAGATTGCTTTATTTCAAATCTTCTTTTTTTAAAAATTGGAATTATTTTATATTCTTATTGCTGCCAGCAGTATTTTTAAGAAAAATCTAATAGCAATTACAAAAAAAATTTGCCTACTATAATGGGGTTTTTTCCCCCTAGTTTAAAAATTATCCAAAAATGAAAAGAACTCTCTGTTAAGAAAAAGAAAAGAAAAAGAGCAGAGGCATCTCATCAAATCCCTACTGGAAAATAGTTTGTAATATTGCTAAATACAAAGTATACAGCAACATCTCTTGATGCAGGTTGAAGAAACAGTTTTAATCTCTAAGGTTCTGTTAGTTTATAATTGTGCAAGTAGTTACTGTTTGTGAAGTGACAAAAATGATTTTTACTGTATCTCGTGATTTCTGGGCCTGACTATTGATCAGTTCATTAGGAGGAATTTCTTTCTTTTCCAGTTAGAAATGCTTGGTATTAAGGAAAGGAAGAAACAAAGAAGAAAATACTTCCTGCATGGTAGAAAAAGCATTTAAATGATTTCTTTAAGCAGTCATAATATTCTTTAGAAGGTTCCTTGTCTTGACAGATATCTGTATAGCCAAAGGACAGCATAATTTAAAATTAGTCCTTTTCCATATTTCCCCCCCCTAAAATAAACATCTCAAGTCCTTTTTCTGTAAGGTGAAAAAAAGAACGATTAATTTCTGTTGAATATGCCTTGGAACTTGCTCCATTTACTGTTTCACCATTATAAATTTATGCTTGCAATTTATATGCTTGTGCTGCTGATCCAAGCAATTTTCAGATAAAACAGAAGTGTACATTCTTGTGACTGCAGTATGGAGGGGAAAAAAAAGTGATTCCATGGAAAAATGGTATTTGGGGGGATAGTGCTGCCCAGTTCCTGAGGACTGATTTAATTGGGCAGAAGGGTGGCTTCAGCAGCGGTGCCTGCTCTAATGTGCTGTCTCATTAGTCATGAGACCTCCTTTTCTTTCTGGCAAGCATTAGATAAGCTTAGGTTCATTTCTGGATTACAGGACAGTAGTTGAAACAGCCATTAGAAAAAGTTTTGGTAAACTTTTCTTTGAAAACACCCTTATGTTCTATGAACAACACCATAGACTTCCAGGCAAGTGAGGCAGGGATCCAATGCAAAAGAACATTATTGGTAATGCAATAATTATGTGGGGATCAAGAGCTGTTGTCCACACAAAGAGCTGAACCAGCTCCATAATCTTCATTCTGGCATCTTAAAATCTGATATTCACCTCTGATAAGAGAACAGCTACATCTGTGCATAGTAGCATCCTTTAAGATAGAGGCTGAGAGTGCGAGGGATGCATAGGTGGCATGGGCAGCGGTACTGAGTGTGGGACAGAGAGAAAGGTGGCAAGTGATCATCAGCTGTGCTTGCAGAACAACAACTCGTGCCATGGAGGCTGTGTATATCCTGATTTTGACATTTTGCAGATAATGTGCTGTATCAGTTGCATCTCTTCTTCTAGGCCCTGTTTTAGGATTACTTGTTTGCTATTTGTGCTAAGAGCTGTTTTGTTTTTCTGCTGTTGTGTTTGCTTTTCTTAACAAGCACAGAAGTAACAAGAGCCTCTCTGTTTCTCTGCAGCTTTTACGAGAGTTGAAGCACCCCAACGTGATCGCATTGCAGAAGGTTTTCCTTTCTCACAGTGACAGGAAGGTTTGGCTGCTGTTTGATTATGCTGAACATGATTTGTGGGTAAGTACAGATTTTCCTGAGTGTTTGAGGTAGTGTAATACAAGCTTGTTCAACCTGATGTATGTGTGGCATACCTTCATATAGCGCAGAGGTGAATGAATGTCTTGCTCTGTAATTAAGTGTCTTAACTGACATCCTGTTCTTTGTACACCTTAAAACCTGCAAGAGGCTATGTAGAATTTTCTAAAGTCAGATTTCATTTTGAAGCTAAAAGATTTTTCCTACAAGCTATAACTGGAGTTAAAGAAAGCTTTCCTAAATTGAGAACTCATAAAATAGACTTTGAAAACATATTTAGTATTTTCTTTTTCCTGCAGTTTTACACACACACACACAGAGTAGGAGAGAGACTGCTTTGCTGAGTCCTTTCACTGAGATATAGTGGAAGTGACCAACATTCAATCATGTAATTCTAAACAGTGAATTTGTGACAGTATGAGTGGAAAGAAGATAAGGAAAAAAGATAATGATAACAATAAGCCCTGCTAATTGAACTTACTGATGGACTATCACTACGTTGAAGAGGAATAGAGACTTAGATGTCTATTTTTAAGTTTCCAGCAAAATGTGATATGATTTGATTTAATCTATTGTGGAGTTGATCGATGACATCGTGAATTGAACTCAGATACAAATATTCAAACTCCACACCTATTGACAGTACGTGAGTTGCTTGGACCTGGATTTGTGTTTAAACCCAGAAGATATCAAACACTTATGAAATCTAATCAATATGCTTATAATTCCTTTGAAAATACTGGCAAGGAAAGAAAGGCGTCCTGTATTATTTTTTAAGGCTTCAGTAGTATAGAAGTTGCTAATACTAATCTTAGTGACAAATTATTCAATTTTTTTTGTACTTAGCTCTCAAGAGTGACTCAATGTGTACTTGTAAGTGACACGAAATTGTAATCTGGAAGGAAAGTAGACTATGCTAAAAGATTCTTTTGCCTCCAAACAAGTAAAGTCATTCCCCTTCATATGCTTAAAAATTTATTTTAATTTTATTTCTCTTATGGGGTAGCAGCTTTGATGAAGAAAACTTTTAAAATACAAAGTTCAGTGTACACTGAGAGTTTTTGTATCTCTCACAACTGGTGACAGTGATGATGAACAGGAATGCAGCAGCTAAAACCCTGGGTGGACAGAATTTGTGCATCGATTGAGTTTACTCATTTTATAGAACAACCACAACAAACACATTTTATTGCTACATCGAATAGTGTGTTTTAAATACCTTTTTTCTAAAACTTCCCATTTGAATTTATTTCAGGCATGTGTATTATATGGTGATTTTTCACATGATTTAACATCTTTAGATAATCACTGCAGTCAAATGTTCTTACCACTCCTCACATATGACTGGGTATTGGTCATAATCTCAGTGAAGTTAATTATTTTCTATTATTTGAGCTGAAATGTTTATTGCCCTAGTTATTTGTTGTGAACTGGTCTCCCACTTCCTAACTCTTACTTTTTTTTTTTTTTAATGGGGCATGCTACACAAATCATTTCTCCTTTCCTGTATAATTGCCCATGTTTCCTTGCTTCTTAAGCCTTTGCCAGGAATTCTTTTTCCTTCGTTGCATAAAGTTAGGCGTGTTCAAGGCATTCTTGGTTCTGGCTTAACCCTGGTCCTCATTTCCCTTACGTCAGCACTTCCCAAGCATCGCTCTGATTCCCCTTTTGTCTCTCTTGCTCACTCCCAACTTTGTGTCTTTTTCCACGCTGCCTCCTACACATGGAACAGCCTCCCAATTAACGTACGTAAAGATCCTTCACTATCCTCCTTCAAAAACCTCCTGAAAAGCCACTTATTTTGTGCCTCATTTCAGTAATAACAACCACTTGTCATTCTGTCTGTGTTGTGTTGTGTTTTGCATTTCCTGTGCTTTACAGCTTGTGCCCTTTCAGCTCCTTGGGGTAGAGATTGTAGTAGAGGACTGGCACATTTTGTTATTGCTTAGCACCACGTGCTCCCCCAGCTCTACATAAAACCAGAAGAAGTCTATTCATTGTGAGTCTCAGTTTAGAAGGATTTCAGTTTTGGAATTGTAGATGTGCTGTCACTAGAGACATGTAGATTCCAAGAGTTTAAAATGTAGGTATCTTAGAGTTACTCACCAAAATGTGTCTGTGAGTGTGGGAATCGTCCTTCTGCTCAAAGCTGCCCAGCTTTAGTAACTCTTGTTGGCTTCAATGAGAAGAGTACAATGCTCATTACTTACAAACATCATATTAATTAAAATCATTACATTTTTCAGCTTCTGTACTGGAAACATTTGGCAAGAGATGAATAAACTGTATTAGATGCTATCTTATTCTGTTCATTTTGTAATACTGAAAAAAAATTCCAAAAATACTGAATAATACTGTATAATACTGAATAATATTGTAATACTGAAAAAAAATGGTTCCAATTAAACTTATTAAACAGTTCTTTTGTAGTGAGCAAGAACCTTTTTGTTTTACTTGTGCAGTCTAATCCTTGAGTATTAAATGCAAAATCTGAAATTTGAGTATAGATAGCAGCATACTTTATAATTTGCTATAACTTCTGTTGGTGAAGCTATGCTAATTTGAACTACATTTGACAGGTATCCGTGAAGACTTGTTATGTTGTGCTTGCCTACAAACATACTCACTGTTTAATAACTAAGCCTATCAAAGATTTTTCCTTCATCACCTCTCAATTTACATTATACAAAACACTGCAAAGCTATTCGTGACATTACAATAAGGAGCGTCTAAGAATATAGGAATTCTTTTGGCCAATTGATTTATAACTCTTGTTTGCTTTAGTTACCAAAATTCTTAGTGTAATCCACAAATGGTTTCCTTATGATTTTTCTTGGCTATGATTCTCTGTAAACTCGTAAAGTTCTTAGACTGCTGGATATTAATTGTAAGTGTATTTTCTACACTGTCCTCACTGCTCATGCTATGAAGTAAATTCAAGATTTCTTTGTACCTCAGTGTAAAAGGAGCATCTAACACAAGGTTATAAATGTGTATGGCCACAGCTGCCATTTGATATCTCATACAGTATAGGCCATGTCCTTTCTTAATTCCTGGTAACTTGCTTCAGTCTCCCACCTTTATATCCCAATTATTTGAAGCATTCAGCTTCAGATGTTCATAGTCACAGAACCAACCATGTCCTGGTCCTTCTCTTGTGAGGGACATTCCTTTTCCAGTAGCTACTCCTAAGGTCTTGGATGCTTTTAATTCAAATTATATCCAGGTTTTCTGCCTTGATTAATTTATGTGGAGTTAAAAAATGTAATTCAGTTAATACATAGCTGTGTTAATCTTAAGTCCATGAGTGGAATTGGTATGATTTTTGAATTACCTTTTTCAGTACACAGTTAGAACTTCATAGTCTTATAAAACCATGCATGGATGAAATCTTTCCAAGAAAAAGTGTAATTCCTTCAACTGATATGTGTATTTTTCTGCTGCGTGCATTTTTGACTGTTAAAAAAATGTTTTGAATGCATGAGTTTTTGCTGATTTATCACTGAGGAATAACTTACATTCCTCTTCAACTTTCATGTATGTTCTTATTTTACCTTAGTCTTAAGTTGTATACTGCTGTCCAGAACTTCCTATGAAAAGCTCATGCACTTTAAGACATTTTTCAAAATAATATTAAATACATTAAATGCATGATGATTAATTGGACTTAAAGAAAAGTTTGATTCAAGTGAGATGCTCTGGAGGTGAATTCTGTTTTTTGCCTGTGTAGTTACTTCTAGCAACTGAAGAGTATATAATTCGAGCTTTTCTTTTGTTCCCAGCTACTCTCCTATACTGTGACAGCATCAGCTTTTTAGTACTGGAAATATTTTCTAAATCACACATTTTTTATTTTAATCCTGCAGATAAGTACACATTGAATGTCTTCAATTCTGTTGTCTTGTATTTTTAAATAGGACTTTTGATTCTAAGCAACATTTTTGTAACTCTTTATGTTCTGAACTGTCAACGTATCTACTTTTCCAGCTGTGGTACAGAGTTTATTCTCAGACTTGTTTAATATGTGTGTGTAACTGCAAAGCTTTAAGATCTCCTTTTCTGGAAATCTATGTTGTAACTTAAATCAGAAGCTTCTGACTTTTTTAAAGAAATCTCATTCTGTAAAACAGTGACTCTTTTATCACAGTAAAATGTGTTTAATATGTTTTATAGCCATAGAAACCATTGTTGGTTCTTAGTGATTAAATAAGTTATTAATTGTGATTTGATAATATTGAATGTGATGATCCATTCACAATCCAAGACCAGTTAAACCCTGATCTGGGTATTTTTTAGGTTTTATTAAATGTTTCTCTCTTATTATTAGGTTCCAGCGATCTCTAACAATTCACTGCTTAGCAGCAAATACCACTGAGAAACGTGGAGTAAAATTAGTCTTGAAATTATTGTTGATAATAATAAAAATCTATAGACAGACTGGCTTTGTATTACATTAAATACTTGATTTGTGTATATTCTTCTTTTTAAAAATGTAAGATAGACACTATAAGCATAGTCTAATGTACCTAAAAATAATAATCAAATAATGGAAAGGAGGAAATACTCTTCCTACATGTGAATTCTGTTACGCTAGCTGACTCTCTTAATATCCAGATAAAAATACTTGATTTCAGCTAACAACATTTTGAATAATGTTCTTATACGCTAAATGAAATTGCGAGGGTGTCGCATACTGATACGTGCAACAAACCTGCACCTTTGTTTAATCACATGAATGTTTTCTGATAGATCTGCGTTTTAAAGCCTCTCTCAAATATGGTGTAATCAGTTATAATTCTTTCTTCCAGTAGACTTCAGTTTAGCTCTTATTCATGAGGATAATTCAGGTGCTGCTTTTACAAACATAAAAATATTTTTCTTGGTGTAGCAGTTTTATTTCTTTCTCTTAATTTTCTCTAGTGATGTGTATGTTTTTGTTTTAGTTCAGTCCTGCTCCACGAAGTGATTTTTTTGTGCAGTCTTCTCTGGCGTGTGCATAGTCACCAGTATAGGATTCTGCTACCTGGCAGAAGAATGCAAGATTTGTTGGGGCAAAAGGAAGTGGGCTGGCATAGGTTTTGATTGCTTTGAAGTTACCGTTTTTATCATCAGCCACAAAAAGCCTTTACGGCTTTTATCCCTTCCCAATTTAATCAATGAGGTCCTTTTGACACTAAAGTGATGACTGGATTTCTTGCAGAGAGCAGTGCTGTTCCTTGTCCATAGCTGTCTGTTCTGAGAACACGCTTGTCACTCACAAAACTTGCTTTTTCTGCCAGAGTTGTAGGGATTTAAGAGTATTTTATATGGATTCATTTTCTGTACCATGAAACATGAGATTGGAGGAAGCAGCAGGTAGGAACAGAGACAAGAGTACAAACACATAAAGTGTGTAAAGAATTAATGTGGACAGAGTAGCGTAAGTACTGAGTGTTTCAGATCGGTACTGAAATGGTTTTGAATACTGGTGGTTTTTGTTATCATCGTATAGAGTTGTTTTGACATATTTAGGTCTGAAAGATGTAGAAGACTCAGAAAGACCCCAGCAAAACCTGGGAGAATTATACTGAATCTGTTTGTCTGCTCTGTGCTTCAAAGCGTAGGTATTTAAAGCAAGTTGGCATTAGCAAAAGTTAGTGTGTTAAAGCTCCTTTCACTGTTACTTAAAATCTTGACCTCTTGTCACTTGTAAGTGTATTTTTCATTAAGCAGTTTGGCTAATAACATGCTAAAGAAGATATTTGATAATGGCCCTGTATGGGCATCATTTAGAGGGAGAGTGTTGAGGCTTATTTTTTGATGTGTAGGCATATGATGCTGTGATTTACTTTTGGAACAGCAAGCAAATGTTATGCAGGTTAGTTGGGTCTATATTTGCTTCTTCTTTTTGAAAATTGTGCCAACAATGCACGGTTAGTTTTTATACCACCTTTAGATTTTGATTTATTTTTACCATATAAGTGCTTTATGTTTAACGCTCAACAATATTAGTCACCTTTGTTTGGGTATTGATTGTTGAAGAGAGAGGATTGAAATAATTTTATGCTTGAAGTCATATAATATGAATCTTTCTTTTGACCTTGGCATAGATTTAATGTGTAACCAGCCTTCTGTATCTTTAATACTAAAATGTAAATTTACTTTTTACTGGCTTGTTGACAAAATTTCTGTTTTATTCTCAAAGGTTGGATTAGAGATTGGATAGAAAGACCGATTTTTGCTAAAGTGTGGGAGCAAACAATTTATTTCAGCAGGGAAAGGCATCTGTGTTGACATGATTGTATTTCAGTTTGATGGAGATGTGTGTAGTTTTGAAAAAAAAACCCATTGCCTTAAGCAGTAGAACTCAAGAAGTCAGGTTTTCTAGGGGTTGTGTCTTTAGGTCTATGAGTCATCTCATATCTGTTGAGGTGGGAGCTCACACTTTAACTTCATTTAGTCAGAGATGCATCAGATCTCTCTTTGAGCTGGCTTCTTACTTCCATGAGAACTTTCCAGGTCTTGTTTGTTTGTTTATTTGGTTGATTGGTTGGTTTAACCTCTGTCATTCTGAACAATAATTCTCAGAATCGGCACTGGGTGACACAGACACAGAGAGACTGCATCTGCTTGGCTTCCTTGGAAGCAGACTAAAATTAGGCTAAATGTTTGAATGCTCATTTAACTGCTGGGTAAATACTAGGAGTTTTCATGGAACAAGCTAAATGGGTTTGCTCTATATTGTCATGCATTATGTTTACTTTGTTTATGGTGGAGGATTTAGAAAATGTACATAGTTCCTTATCAGCCAACTTTCAAACCAAGTTGAACACACTGGGTAACAGAAGGCAGGTAAGCTACTAGATTGAATACTGTTTCATGAGTCACCACTGGATTTTCTTTTGTAATGTTTAACTGAATTTCACTTCTTTATTTATTATCTCTTATATGGTCTTGGCTTTGCTATAGCTATAATAGTCTTGCTGAAATAAGCCAGTTCATCTGTTATTCCCCTCAAATTTATTACAATTTTTTGAAGTTGAAAATTGGGAATATGCAGTCAGTAAATAAAACCAATAGTTCCAAAGGTTGCAAACAGCAAATTATAGCAAGCCTCTGGAAGCTTCATTACTTTCTAGTACATTAACAAATTTATACTTCAATATTGGTCAATGTTGTATTCATTTAATTTAGAATATGGACTTTAAGCCATGAAGTCGATGCCTTGTTTGAAACAAAATATGTAAAAGCAACAGAAATGTTTTTACATTATGTAAAAGTGCATGCCTAATTGGCTCACAACATTTTTGGAATCCAATCCATGACAGCATGTTTTTAAGATTTAGGAATCTGAAAATACAGATGCACAGAAAGGGAAAGCGACTTGGCCACTTTTACTGAATAGATTTGAATATTACTTGGCGTTTCACTTACCTTGTATGACATGCATTCTTCTGATTTGAAGCATTTTAGCTGTATCAGAAGGAGAGCTTGCATCTGCAGTGTTCTAATGCACTAATTAAAATGAAATTATGGCCGGATAACATTGTGGATGGGTTTCTATTCTGTAGCAAGCGGCTGGTAAAGTGCACACTGACAATTAAGGCTTCCTTAAACTTTTGCTGAAGGTATCTGGGTATTTTCCAGCTTTTGTGACCAGATGATCTATAAGAATAGCTGCGCTCCCAACTCACGGAACGGTCTTGATGCTGTGCTATTCTGCAAAAAGATTTCTTGAATGAGAGAAAGAAGGATTGTGGTTTTGAAGCATAGTTGTTAGGGCAGTCATCTGGGGAATGGGAAATGCAGGTATAATTCCTGTAAATTATTACATACCTTTATTAGATCTGAGATTACGGCTGTCACATGCTATACTTGAGGCTGCGCTTTGGGACTGTTCAGGAGCTCAAGCTAGTACAGAGTGCCTCATCCACTTGCACAGTGCAGTTAGGTGGAAAGGAGCTTACTGTGCACCTGGTCTGCCTGATCCCCAAACTTCTGTCAAATTGCTATGACCATTTGTTTATTTCTTTTTTTGATGCTTTTTTTTTTCCTATTTGAAGAATATCAAATTAAGAGGGCTGGAGCACCTCCCCTGCGAGGCCAGGTTGAGAGAGTTGGGGTTGTTCAGTCTGGAAGAAGAGAAGGCTCTGGGGAGACCTTATTGCAGCTTGCCAGTTGCTGAAGGAGGCCTACACGAAAGCTGGGGAGAGATTCTCTTTATTAGGGAGTGTAGTGCTAGGATGAGGTGTAATGGTTTTAAACTGCGAGTAGATTTAGACTGGATATTAGGAAGAAATTCTTTGCTGTGAGGGTGGTGAGACACTGGCACAGGTTGCCCAGGGAAGTTGTGGATGGTCCCTCCCTGGAAGTGTTCAAGGCCGGGTTGGACAGGGCTTTGGGCAACCTGGTCTGGTGGAAGGTGTCCCTGCCCATGGCAGGGGTTGGACTGGATGAGCTTTAAGGTCCCTTCCAAAACAAACCATTCTATGATTTGATTAATATTTTCTCACAATGGTGGTAGAGGACCATATAGATATATTTCTGAAAATGTAAAGAAGTTAGAAAAAGCTTGGGCTTGGTGCCTCCAGTAAGAGAGATGCTGCTCAGCAATGGCACCTGTTTGCCCTTCTGTTTGTTAGCTGGACAATGCCATTAAAATTGCTGTTTAGTGTTGGTTATGTGTGTGTTGATCTTTCTTCAAAAGGCTACTTGCATATAAGAAATTGGCTGAACTACTTTTTTACAAAACTTTTGCAAGTAGGACTTGGTCACAAGCACTGTGAATTCATTCCAATGGCATGGGGCAAATCAAGCTTTTCAGTTCCCTGTACTGTTTGGCCCTGCAGTATGTTTTTAGTTTAATTTCTGTTCAGTTCTCTAATCAAAACTGTGATGGGATGAAGTTTGCGACTTGATTAATAGAAACTTCTGTAGAGTAAGTTGGTAGCAATAATTGTTATTTGCTTTTGTAGGAAATTGAATTTTATCTGATGGTGATATTGCTTAAAGCAAAACTCAGTTTTAATTCGCTTCTGCAATTCAGTAACTCCTTCAAGAAAGGAGCTTGCTTTTTTAGCCTTTCTGACTGGGACAAGCAAGCATCAGAGCAAGATGATTTAGAATGTGTCTGAGTGGTATTTCAGAGGCAGATAAGAGCAAGCTCTGTCGTCTACTGGAGCCTGAATCTGTTTTGGTAAGTGTGGTGGTGAGCCTGAGCTGACGTCTGGCTGGAGAACTTAGCATTGCACTGAATTAGTTACCCTAGCTCTGGTTTAGAGGTAACTTGCATACTTACACTGATCTTTAAGGGGTGATTAGCTGCCTCAGAAGTTCATCTATGCATTCCTGTGGAACAAGAGGAGGAAAGAGGAATGCTGCTGCTTTGAGTCACCACAGGAAAGAACCTTTCCCTCCTCTACCCTGGTGTAAGCTTTGCTTTGCCAGTCTAGTGGACAGCCTGGTGCTGTCACACTCCCTTCCTCCAGAGCTACCAGTGGGGCTGTAGTGGGGCCAGAGCAGAGCGTTTGTCCTCAATACATCCATGGTTGGTTGTGTCTCATTCTGTCCCATGAGACACTTTTTTTCAATTTAATTTTCTACATGCCTTTATTATAAGAATAGTGTTTTCTGTAGATCCTAGACAGTTTTGAAGTAGGTATAGAAATCCCTTTTAGTGATTACATGCACCTTGAAAAAGGACTGAACTGGGTTTATGGGTCTCTGTGTTGTGACCTTTGCTCCTGTATTTATTCATACTGTGTATAAATAACGCTATTAATTTGGGGCTTATGGTATCATTACTGCTTTGTAAATCATATTGTAATTGCACATGAAGGTCACCAACCAGTGAACATTGTGTGGTACTGAAAGGTAGGGACTTGCAGTTAAGTTTTGGCACAGAGTTTTTGTGTAACACAACAAGAAAAATATTTTCTAAGAAAATGACCCCTTAAGGCTTTCCAGTATATTTTTCAGAGTGATTGCACAATTAAAGGCTCAGATACCAAGAGCTTGTTTTGTTTACCGATCTTCATTTGTGTATTAAAAACTGATAATCCTGTAGATTTCTTTTATACTGCTTTTTAATGTACAGCCATCACTGTTGTATGTGTAGTGGTGGAAGGCTCAGTGGGAACATTGCTGTCGATAGGCAGTAAGCAGGCTCTTGCTCTGATTAATTTGAGTTATTTTTGCTTTTTTAAATTTCCCTTTAAACAATATTGTTCACACCTTTGCTAAGCACAGTTTGACAGTGGCTAAAGCACTGGTGACAGTCAGAAGTAGCATTTACAGTGAGGAAACATTAAGCCGTTACCAGTGTCATTGGGAGCAGCAGTGACAAACTTGGTGGGGGTGGTGGTGGAGGGAGCAGAGGTCCAATGAAAGCACAGCCATTGGGGAAGGGGATGATCTTGAACCAGACAAATCCTATTTAAAGAATTGGGTAATTAGTAGTCTTGTCACTCTACAGATTAGCATTTTGATTTGCTTTCAGTAAAAAATGCGAACTGCCTTTATTATTCCCGTCTTTCAAAAAGCACATAATTGAAAACTATTTTCTTTTTTGAGATGCTTCTTTGATTCAACTTCGAAAAGGAGATTTTTTTTTTTTTAATCTGAATGAATGGATTTAGTTGTTTGCTGAATGACAATATGTTAAGATTGGGCTTGTGCCTTGCATAGCCCCACCTTATGTGGAGATTGAAAAGGTAGAAGAGCACCCCACTTTATTTCTCGTATGGGGTAGCAAAACCAAACCTAACCCATCATCTCCACATTGATCTTACAGTAAATGTTAATTAGTTTATGAATATTTCATGATCTCTCAGCAATCTTTTCCTGACTTTTTTCATTCCTTCAACTGACTAATGGTGGGGTCCCTTTTTGCATTCTGTGATTTCAAATGGTGTTTGTCCTCCAGTGGGCTGACTGATTTCTGTAATCCAAGAGCCACCAGCTTGCCATCACCAAGGAAGTATGGAGCCAAAACCTGGAAGTGAGACTATAACCATTTTTAGATGTTTGCACATGATCTCACCCTAATCTTGTGATGTAGGGTTTTTGGAGTTCACCCCATCCTTGTATATTTATTTATGTGTTTATTGAAATATTTACTTAATACTTCCCTACCTGGGATTCGGATTTAGGGAGGAGCAGTAAGGTAGTTGCAAGCACTCTGTGCTGAGTGTTTTTGGAAAGGAGGAGGGAAGATGTGAAAGCACAGAGTGTGGTCCTCTTTCTGGTAGACACTGCTGATTTGGAAGCTTCTGCTCTAGCAGCTGAGGATAAGGGGATCCCAAATGTGGAGGAGGGAGGGAGAAGAATTTCTAAGACATTCTGGAGGTATGTAACTAGTCTTTAGGCATTAACAAAACCTTGACAGCTGTTTTTTAAAGCAAATCGGAGAATAAAAACAATTTAAGAAAATTGTGAGCACATCACTATTACTTTTAATTGCAAAGTTCAACAAACTTTGTATTTCATTCCATTACTTAGTGTTAATAGTTTAAAAATACGATAAAAACACCTTTCTGTTTATCTAACATGTTTCATGTTTCTGCTTGTTTTATTTCTAGCATATTATCAAGTTTCACCGTGCCTCAAAAGCAAATAAAAAGCCCATGCAGTTGCCAAGATCTATGGTTAAATCCCTACTGTACCAGATCCTTGATGGAATCCATTACCTCCATGCAAACTGGGTGCTTCACAGAGATCTGGTAAGTGTTGCCTGTATCACCTGCTTAAGGAAGTTTCCCGTGCGTGTTGTTGGGTAGAAGAAAAGTCCCTATTAGTAATCTTGCGTATCGATCCCTACAGCTCTTCCTGTTATTGTTGCAGGAGACCAATGGAGACTTTAAACATGAAAACAAGCTATGTTTTTACATTGTTTTTATCTGAGTCATCTGAGCTCAGACAATGATGCTAGATCCGGTAAAAGGATTGCAGATATCAATATCGGAAAAACATACATGAGCCAGCTGATATATGTTGGTTGAACATTCTTGTGAGTTTGTGCATGATTTTGAAAAGGTATTTAAGTAGGAAAGTGGTTGATACCCTCGTACATTGTTTGGCTTACGTGCACGTTACCATAAAAGCTAGTGAAAGAGTAGTTCTTTCATTCCTTTTCCATGTGGTATTTTTTTCTGACTGTGGGAAGAGAACTATCAAAGAGTTGTCATCTCAAAATTTCTCATGACCTGAAGTGGCTCTTTGAGTTGATTGGAGGTTACAAGGGCAGCCAATTGCCTTGTCTTAGTTACCCTTTTCCCCTTTAAAGTTTCCCACCACTCCTCGTACTTCAGTGAAGTGCTACCAAGGGTTGCTAAAAGAAGAATACTGATGTGGGTATAGTGCTTGCTGCCACTTGCGTTGTGACTAGACTTTGTCATGAAACAAATAACATGATGGTTAATATGCCAAATCTATAATAGTTATGCTATTGTAACATCAGTAGTAGGTATGGTAGGAATTGTAGTGTAATCTGTGTTGAAGTCTCTGCTTTTATTTGTTTATTTTTCCTAGTTGCTCCAGTATGTCAAAATAGAGATGCATGTCCAGAAACTTAATCACTAATTAAGTTCTGTGAGACATAGATTGTTCTTGAGCCTTTAATAGTAAATAGGGGTTTGGATTAATTTTCAGATGTAGAACAAAAGTTTTCTTAAAAGATAGGACTAAACTAAGGCAGGCTGGAAAAGAAGTCACAGACATCTTCTGAAATAAATTTTATTTAACTTTTGTTATAATACCTAATAACAGTGGCCAGAAGTGAGTTTTCAGCTTTTGATATGGATCATCTTTTTACTTCATTCCTTGGTATTTATTGTCAGTTTTTCTGTTAAATTCCAGATGTTAGTGTATTTGGGTTTTTTTATTTTGTTTTGTTTTGGAATAGTGGCCATGAACAAAAGCAGGAAGCCAGTACAACCCTGATTTTCTTGCTACAATTACGACTTTCCTAAGGAGACAGCTGTTGCTTTGGCAGAGTGCTGAGATGTAATTAGACAGCTTGAGAAGGAACACCTGTAAAGTCTAGAATCAGCTATGTTTAAGGGAAGCCTATGTGTTCATGGAACTATTAAATATATATACACTTAGATGCCATACATGAACTTGGTATCTTGGTAGGAAACACAAGATGGTATCTAAGACAATAATAACAAATACCCTAGGGAGTTTTCTTGCTGCTGTTGCTATTTCCAGCCTTCTGCACCAGGTGTTTTGTGTGACTGGTGCTGCTGCTTTACAGGTCTTATCTCTTGATGAGTAGCAGCAAAGCTGCTGCCTAATGTCTCTGTCTTTTCTCTTGGAAATTTGGGAGGTGATGGCTGCTGTTACAAAAAAAATAAAGACTGTTTTTCATGGCTGTGGAATGATAGTTCTTGACTGATGCTGGCGTAATTGAGAAGGGAGAAGAGGAGAAATTCGGTCTTAATATGCTCTTGGTATGTGAAGAAATTTAAGCTAATGGATTCTGGGATACCTCAGTGAGAGAAAGGAAACCATTTAAAAATTGCTTTGGTACACTGATGATTTAAAGATGTTTTCAGAATCTTTTGCCTTCTTAAAAATCATTGCAGATTTTTGAAGAATTCAGGTATTTCATATAGTTATAGTGTATATTGAACACAGCAAGAAAAAAACTGATGTTATTCTGAATGCGTCCTGTCTGCTCTTGAAATTAGGTGTTAATGTAATAATTTGGTAACTAATTTAAATTCTCAGTTAACCAAAAATGTTGTGTATCTCTAATTTTTATTCATATGCTCATACCTGTGATTTTTTGCTTCTAAGAATGGTACCTCAGGCATGATTTCACTGGGATCAGTTTCTTGCATAATATGTAAATAACAGCTCTCTTCAGAGTCTTCTTAAGCTGGGAAGCAGTTTTTCTGATGTTTTTCTCTTGGCTGTTTTAATTTACATCTGCTGGAAAAATATTTTTCTATTTTATGTAAACCAAATGTTGCATCAAGGCACCTTGTACTTTTCTAGTTTAATATAACTTTGTTCTTACTATTTCTAGCATGCATTTGGATGTAGACCAAAGATGGTGACATCCATGAAAGTCATGTTATGCTTATTTGCTTTTTTTTCTTAAAAAAAAATAGATTCTCCAAGAATATTTGTCATAATATTAGTCAAATTCCCCTAAGCCACAGAAGTAACCTCTAGAATTTATTTAACAACTGTTGCAATAAAAAAACAGAAACATGGGAGGTTAGGTATTTGTGAGAGTACTTGCTTGGAGGTATTTGAATAACATCGTTTAAATCTTAATTTTGTACTGTCTTAGAGTTTTTAAAGAAGCTAGAATGCCAAATATGCCTTTGTAAAAAAAACTCTGGTTCTCAATGGATCCATATTTTTAGGTAGCTTAAAATTGTTACTCTGAAGTTATTTTTAAGCTCAGCAGTAGCCAGCAAAAGCATGACAGAGTAATAAAACTGGTGAACAACGTGAGCTCGCACAGCTGCAATGTGTGCCCTGTCCTTGGGTTGAGCTAAGGGGCTGTTTCCACCACAAGGAGACAGTCTCGTTCCCCTCTTCACTACCACTGGCCACTGCCACCCGTTGGAGTGGCATGGCAGGTGACGCTCACCTGACTCACGGTGAGCTCATCCAGGACTTAAACCCACAGAAAGTATTCACTTTTCTCGTGCAGAGCCCGTTTTCTGCAGGATTCGTTCCCTGGAGGATCTCACTGGGAGCTGGCATCTCTGTGGGAGCTGGTGCAGAAGAAGCTTGAGGCTGGAGGTGGTGGCAGAAAGCTGAATGGGTCATTCTGGCATCATCTGCCATTAGATCACATTATTTTATTGCTAAAATGCACCTTTTTAATTATTAGATGACAGTGAAGTATGTTTTAAAAGATTAAATTAAATTGTGGTTGTAAATTGCTGTAACCTGTGTTTACCTTCAGTCTTTTCTGATCCCAGACTTGTGTCAGCTTAAACTCTCCCAGCATGAGTCCAAATTCAGGAAAGGGCTCGAACTGAAGTGAATTATATATATGTGTGTGTCAAATGCACTGGCACTTGTACTTCAAGAAATAGGAAAATGATTTTGTGGGTCTTAAATTTCTTGTAATCTTTGGTTTGTTTTGTTTCTGGCTTTCTTATACTGAAGGTAGCTGAAAGGTGCTAAGTGGTTTTTTTAGGTTTAAGTTTTTTGGCTAAAATATTAAGCAGTACCTTTTTACAGCACAATTCAAACCAGTACAGAATATGGGACAGCAGCATTAAGGTTTTGATTTCTTTGAATAGCCTTGGGTCAGTATATACACCTTAGAGTTGACAGAAGTCTATAAAAATCCATACAGTTGTTCTCCTATCAAGCCATTTGGAATGACATTTTGTTGTTGGATTGCATGTTGTTGGGCAACAATAATTTTGTCTTTTAAACATAGCAGCACTCCTGAAAGCCGCATGTGGGAGGAGAGAGGCTTTGCTGCCTCTGCTTGCTGCTGGGCATTTCATTAGAAAGAAGAGGTTAATAGAGATCAATATTAGAGAAAAACCTTTTGGTACTGAGCTTTTGTTTTTTAAAATGCTCTGTGTACACCATGGGCTGTCCACTTCAAGGACATCTAAAATTGTGCTCCATACCTTGAGTCAGTAGCAAGTCAGAAGGTGCAGCATGTGGAGTTCAGTGTTTCAGGGTATTATAATATCTTTATCCCCTCCTCCCCAAAATGTGAATTATTTAGATTCTACAGGAATGTTCAGCAAAGGCCTTACTTTGCAGAGATTTCTGAAAATTGAGATCTTCACCCACTGTTCACAGTGCACATTCATATTAGGAACAGAAAGGATTTTGGCTCTTTTTCTTGTGCTAATAACCCTTCTGTAGTTGATGTTAGTTGCTTAAGGACAAAAGCAAGCAGAGATCATTTCCTTTAGAACCTGATAAAAGCAATTTCTATTTGTAATAGGACGTATTTTACTGGAGGGAAGTATTATCTATGAGATGTTTTAAGTGCGCAGAAAGCTTATCGAGGAATTCATTTAAGATTCCACATTCGTCCTTGAGCATTTCTTTAGTATTCTGCTTAATGTTATTAAAACCCCTGGTTGGAAAGGAATGTTGGAAATCAAACTCACTAGAGAAATGATTTTTTAAATTATTTTTTTCCCTCCCTCTAGGATTGTGTTAAATGGTTGCTTTCAGCATTCTGAAATCAGAAACTTGCTTATTGCAATAATTGTATAAACTAAGTTTGTAAAATGAGCCAAGTTCCTAAAGTGTTTTTATTATAATTTTTGATAGTTGTTGACTACAAATTTCCCAGTTTCTCTGGTATTGCCCACTACAGCTTTAGAATGTCTAAATTGACTGCATATGTTGTTTCACAAGTTAAAGAGCTTCATTTATAGCAAAAGGTCTTGTAGATGGAACAACAGTGATATAGGTGAAAAGACTCAACATTAGCCACACCTTTGGACTCCCAATTTTGATTTACGTGCAGAGGGCAGAGTTAACATGTTCTGATAGAATGAAAGGCATCCATGAATCTTAAAACTGGAGAGATTTCAAACAAATTCCTTTTCACTCTAATAATTGATTTGTATTATTCTGTTTAGAAAAAGATGTTGGTGTTAAAAGTATAGGTGAGTCAGAGGGTAGATTCTAGACAAGGTGGTTCTCTGAGGAAGTTTGGATGGGTAACAGGAGGTGATGCAGGAGGTGGCCATGCTGCTTCTACTCCTCTCTTCTCCATCGTGATCCTCCTCCAAGCTGAGGATTGGCAAACTAATGTGAGTTAAAATTCAACTCACGAAGAAGAGGTTGATCTGTATGCAAGTTCATTCCCTGATCTGGTTCAGCACACAATTACACAAATGCTTCTGTAAGGTGGATGTATGGGCAATACAGATGTATGTGTGGGAGCCAAGTGAACAAGGATGGGACGTAAGGGAAGGGTAGACTTCAGTTTTCAGTGACATTGTCCTGTTCTGCTGGCAGTGCTAAGTATTTAGAATCATCGAACGTATAGGGTTGGAAGAGACCTTTAAAGATCATCCAGTCCAACCCACCTGCAGTAAGCAGGGACATTGCTACTAGATCAGGTTGCTAAGATATGATCTCTAATCCTCCTCATCCTTAACCATTTTGATGCCTGTAAATTTGTTGATACCTACGTTTTGGCCAGTAAGAATTAAATGAGCAGCTGAAATTTCTCAACATAAGAAATCTAAGATTTGGTGGTTTGAGTTATGTTTTTTTGAAGAATCTAGTTATGGTTGTTTAAAGCGGCGTTTTTGCCAGTGGCAGAAAGCAGAACGAGCCTGTTTCTCAGATCCTCCAGTTCACAGTCTATGATGTCAGTATAAATACACCTCCTTTGGCATTTAAAGCAAATGTGAACTGCAATTGCAAGGAAAGGGTACTTCTACTTTCACTCTGGAAAAGAAATGGTGGTAATATGCAGATTTCTGCAACAAAGTGGCTAAATGCTGAAGCAAATTCTGGATGTAAGGTCCTTATGTACACTGGAGGACAGCTCTTATGGTGGTATTCAGTGAAGAAAAGGGGTTGTAGTGAAAACTTAAGGATCGTTTTTGTTACTTGGAAAGATGGCAAACATTTTAGAGTTGTGAAGCTGATAGGTAAATCAACAGGGTGGAGGTAGTAGTTGAGTTTGTGGCTTATATTACTAAGAGATACCGGACAGAAGTAGAAGGTGAGGAATAAAAACAAGTAAAAGGAATCTCAGTGGGAAACTGAAGCAAATACGGATTTTTTTTCCAGAAAACACAGCTAACAGAGAGAGCAAGGAAAGCCAACAAAAATCTTCCTGCAGCTCTGTATTTCACCCATCTCTGTGTACATGCCCTGCAACACTGTGCGCTGCTTTTCCTCACTGGTAGACAAGATTCACTTTTCTCAGCGTGTTTGTGATGTCCCACCCCATCATTCCAGTCAGGCCCAAGTTGTAATTGAGCTGGCCTTGCCTTGAAACTTCAGCTGCTGAGTGGGCTGAGCTGGTGATGCTTCCATGTCAGTGTGTGTAAAAAGGAGAGTTTCAACTGTGGCGAGGACTTTGCCATTGGTTTTCCATCTCCAGCTTTTTTATTAACGTACACTTGTCTATTGAAGCAGAAGATCATGTATGCATTCTGTAGTTTGCTTCACTGTGTCATCTGTGCTATAAGCGTGCTATTTTCATTGCACGCTTAACCTAATCAGTTTGTGTTTCTTCCCAGAGGGGATTATGGAGTGTCCGTGCACTTCTGCCACCTGCAGAATTTATGGAGTGCTAATCTGGGCAGTTTTGGTGGAAGGACATAGCAGACAGCTGAGGTTTGATATAATTTTGACTCTGCGTGTTTGTTTATATAGCGAATGTCTATAGACAGCCTTTAGGATGATCAGACATGTGAGCTCCCAGATTTGGGCTTCTTAGCAGATCCCCTGAATATGCAGCCACTGCAGTAACAGTAAACCCAGAGTCTTCCCAAGGGCACATACATCTTCAGCAGAGCCGAGAGATGCCTGTGTGCTGCCTGGTGCTGGCTCTGGCTGGCCATGACGGCGCTCATGGAAAGCTGTCTTCTCTGGTGCTCCAGCTCTGCATCTCGTGTGGAGTGGACAGCACAGTTGTTCTCTCTCAGGCTTGTCTGGAAACCGTAGCCATCTGGAGACTGCATGTTTTCTCCTGTCAGAAGTAAAGCAGAAAAGGAAAGCTCAAACTGAAGGGACCAGACAGATGACTTTCTTCGGGAATCAGCAACTTCTGTCTCTCTTAAAGGCACAGCCTATTCAGGAATGATTAAACTAATCAGTGCTTCAACCCACAACTCTGATAATTTGTTAATTTAAAAGATAAATTATTTATTATTAATTTATTCAGAATATTTTAAATGACCCATTATGATGTTTGTATAGAATACCAACATCTTAGTAAATTGTCAATAGTTAAATTATATTAAATTCAGCAAAGTTCCAACAGTTTTCAGATTTTTAGTAGACCGGTTGACTTCTAGTTTAGGGATTAGTTAATAAAACAGTTATTTTCTCATAGTAATCCTCCTGTAGCCAGTATGTAAATCTGCAGTCTTTTACCATGGATCTGTACCTGGACTCTGCTCTGGAACTTTGCTGCCACATTACACAAATTGCTTAACCTTTCTTTGCCTCCGTTTCCCAATCTGTTAGCTATTTGTGGGTATAATTTGTAGCTTACCGCTTTATGTGCTATGCAGTCTTTGAGGGAAAGTGGTATAATATGTGTGGTTTATGTTGTTAACTGTTTTTTTTTGTTTGATACTCTTCTTCTAATGAGCTGAAAATACTAACAAAGGCTAAGAATTAAAATAAACTGCATATTGTATGAAGGCACCAGAAAATCTATTAAAATTTTTTAAGTGGATACTGACTTTACTTCTGCTTTCATGTCAAAGCCTTTGAGAGATGAGAAGAGTCTCTCAGTGCTTATTATTACTAGATTATTTAATTACTTCTTCCTCTTCTTCCCTGTGCCCTCCTAAGAAGATTTTCCAGGTCAATAAATAATTAGGAAAGTTACCTAAAAAGCTGCAGAACTGAAGTGATTTTTAAATGTCCCACTTGCATTTTGTGAAGCAGGCAAACTGTGGCTTTGAAAAATAAAATGCAAAATGACGAGTGTGGGAAACTCCCCTTTCACCAGCAATTCTAAAAAAAGATTTTTATGCGCTGATATCAACAGTAAATTTAGACGCAGGTTCATGCATCTTGCTCTTGACAAGCAG
>NW_010171958.1:697-28610 GCF_000695765.1 Mesitornis unicolor | reverse complement strand
AATGCAGAACTGTTGGGTCCTGCCTTCTGCCAGTAAGTTTGCACTGGCTTGAAAAGCTTCTTGTCCCTCTACACCCATTTGGGTGCTCACATGCCTCCTGTAAATAAATGATGCATCAACCTGTCTGCCAGTTTCTTTAAACTTTTTAAAAACACTGTAATTGTAATCCCCACCATTCTGTGTCATCGTGTGCGCGAGCATGAGAAGGGTGCCCAAACGTGTACAGACACGCACTCCCGGCTCATGTTCTTCCCTAGCTGTGTGTGGGGTCGGGACTCTTTAACCTTTATTATTCCATTATTATTGCATTTGCTTGATCTCTTTGGGGTGAGGGGGACTTTCCACAGTGTCAAAGAACCTTATTAATGAACATATTTAGCTTGCAGATTTCCCAAAAGAAAGGAAATGCAAGCTAAACCTACATATTTCAAGAGATTAGACTCCATTATGACTTTAGAAAGTGATTTGAGTTTATTAGCTGAAGGTTAAGACATTTTTTATATCTGGTTAGAGAGAAGATATGCTTTTTTATTCAGTGCAGAGGAACAGCAGTATGTGGGTGCTTATACATGCATCTATATGGATACATGCTTCTAGATGGATAAATGAACTGGAAATTTTACATGCAAAATAGCAAACTGCATTATCAGCATATGCTTTTCTCTTTCTTTCTTTGTTTAAATATTAAGCATATATTGGGGAGCACCTACTAAAAATGGTGCATTCCTCATTATGCAAAGCTTTGCTTTACTCCTTCAATTGTAAAAATGGATCTTCATATGATTTAGAGGTGTATGAAGACGTGCACAGAGTATTACCTCTGTTGAGTACGTGGAAACAGCAATTTTTTCCGAGACTGACTAATGCATACCTTTTGGTTTGTGGCAAGAGTATTAAGAAGATGTTTGTAGATTAATTTTTACTAATAAAAATAATTACAGTTGAAGAAAAATGTTTTACCTCAGGTTCTTAAACAAGCTTATGCCCATAAAACCCTGACTGGATATAAATTCAGATGAGTCAGAAGAAACAAAGGCGCTGCTTTAATGTTCTTTTGGCTGCATTTTGCTGCTATAGTCAACAGATGACATATGGCTCCCGTGAGCTTCGTATCTCTTTTCCTGAGGTGGAAAAAGGGTGAGAAGGAAGCAAAAGTATTACAGTAATTCTGGAATTTACTTGTTTTTTCCCCCAATAGAGAAAAAACAGAAGGAAAATGTCATCTTTTCTAATAGCCCCAGTTCAGATAGCATCTGCTGAATGAAGGTTGCAAGTAAACGCGTGAGGTATTTACCTTGCTGGTGCAGCTGACCATTTGGAGTGAGCAATCTGGGTTTTGCCTGCTAACTGAAAAAGCAAAGTTTAAAAGAACCTTTCAAAAGTTTTTCTTTTGTAAAAGACTTTCCACTTTTTTTTTCCCTGTTGGAAAAAGTACTCGTGGGATAATTTTATTGGCTACAAGTGCATCTATCAGATTATTTCTGTTTGGACTGATTGCCCCTTCCAAATAACACTGCAAAGGTCGGCACTATGTTGTTGCCATCATCATATTTACAATAATAGTTTAAAAGCAGTATGCTAAAATCAATGAAGACAACTAATCTGTCTCAGTTCGAGCTAAATAGAACTAATTTATAATAATGAATTGGTCCTCACAGAAACTGGGCATTAGGTCTTCAAATTTATCTTTAGGGAGGATTATGGTAGTCTTATAGTTGAGGGTTTTTTTTCAGAATTTCACATAAAACCAGCTTGGAATTAAATTTTCAAGACATTTTAGTGAATACAGAAACAAACCTTCAGCACATCTGAACCACTGGTAAAGATATTTATAGTATTCTTTCATTTGTTAGTAGTGAAGCCACAGAGCTTTCCAGTCAAGAAGGGCTTGTCATAGTGTAAGTAGTCAGACCTGAATGCATACAGTTCTCTGTATACCAGACATCTCTACCAACAGGATTTTTGTTGTAACTCTTCTTTCTCTTCTCTGTTGTCTTTCTGGCCTCTGGAAGCTAAAGCCCATGTGAATGTATGACAGGCATTTTGACAGACCCCCCTTCCCCTTTGTTCAGCGCCTCAGTGGTGTTAGAGCACAGCTCACTATTACTTCTGCTTTCCTTTCAGTGCCTTGTAGTTCAGTCACCTTCCTGTGCTACTTTAAGTAGTAAAAACAGTGTGGAAATTCTTTAGTTCTATTTAAATAAGCTGATGGCATCTGAAAAAATGTTTTTTATGTAGGAATTATGGTTTTGCATTCTCAAACAACCCCTCTCTCCCACTCTGCGAGCTAGCTCTCCTCTGTGATGCTTTGGTTCCTACTGGTATGATAAACTTTGAATATAAATTTTGGTTGGTTTTGTATTAGTTTATTTCTATTTAGCCACTTTTGGGTTGTTTTTTTGTTGTTATTGAAGAGTTTCACATTAAAAAAATCAAAATAGTAGTAAAAATTAAGTAAGGTAGTAGTAAGAATTTACACTGGTTTATTCTGCTCACTGAAGTATTGAGCTCAAATCCCAAAACTTAGCTTGATAATGTCCTATATAGCTGGTATTCTCAAATATAACTAATGTTTAAGAAAATAATTCTGTAGACAATATTTTGCATTCCTGTAATTCCCCTTGGAATGGGGGATTTCAGCTACTCAAGCCATTTTGTCTTATGATCTAAGTGTTTACAAAGAGTGGGTTTTAAACAAATGTGTCTTCTGATCTACATTTTTTCTTTAATCCATGAAACATGCTTGTACATTTTTACTTTGATTTGACTTTCATACGGTTACTTTTGATGTAACAGTTGTGGATGATGATTGCTAGAATTATGAATTAAGTGCAAATTCCAGTAGGTTACATTTTAATGAGCTGATATTAACTTCTAATACTATAAATATTATTTTTGTGGCTGTTGAACTTTGAGTATGATTAGCTGTGTGCCAGTCTCTTAAATAGCATGTCAAAGTTGGTTCTGCTTCTTGAAGTTCAGGATGTGAATTCCAGTCTCAGCCCTTAAACTGATTGCTTATCAAGTAAATATGAATTTGAATTCTTGATAGTTAAAACCAAGAGAATTGCAGACTCATTTAGGTTTTGGGTAATGTGTGTGCCTGAAATTCTGGTTATCTATGTAGTATAATGATTTTGCAGTAGCTTGTTACTGATTTTACTGTCAGTAAATACACATGCTGTGGCTGGCTGACAGCTGCTGTTTGCTAGGACATGGCATTTACTTGGAAGCTGATTTCTCTGTGTGAACCTCTTTGCTCAGGTGAGGAGGTGCCTCTGCAGCAGGATGGGAAGGACTTGCAGTGACAGTGAACCTGTTAGGGAATCTAAAAATCATCTTTTCTAACCTGTTAGGGAATCTAAAAATCATCTTTTCTATGTACCGTAAAAAACCTGAGTGCACACTGAAAGTAGTGCCTTAAGTTTGAAAAAATGTTAAAGAAATCAGGCTGTTTTCTAGTTTCCTTTTCAAGCTACTTCTCCTGCAACATGGAAGTTTGATGCTTATAATATTTGTAGGGATATTATATCCCTTTATAATCTGCTTTTTACTGAAGTGTTGATCCTCACAGTTCTGCTCACATACAACTTTTCTTTTTGCTTCATTGGAAACATACCAGACGCTAATCTCTCTCTCTGTGGTGGTGCACATGGGAACACTCAGGGAAGTCTGCATTAACTGTTGAAATAGATTACCTGAATTGTGTTTCACTTCCTTGTGGCTGTTCTGAGTGGTCTGAAGACTGAGCCAGTGCTTGGTGGTGCTGTCTCAGACCTCCCAGTTCTCCGCTGCGCTCAAGGCAGTGCTGGGTACCAGCAGTCAGTGATGCCAGCATTCATCTCTGCTGTGGCTGTCCCAGCCCATGGTCCTGATGCTGACTTCTGCCCTTGGCAAGGGTATTTTCTACATATTCCTTCTAAAGTGGGCTGCAGGGCTATGGCAGAGCAGTGGTCTGCTGTTTGGTTGATTAACTCTACCATGGACTGCTGGAGACAGTAACATTTGAAACTGTCTAGCTGTCTGTCTTAGTGCATGCGATTTGGAACTCTTCTTCAGCATTTAGGTAGTTTTAATTTAATTTAGTTGAAAACTTAAACTAAAGCTGCAGGTACGGCTACATGAGCAAGTTACAGCAAGGCAGTCTAGGGTGTGGATTTACTCTGCATTAGTTGCTCTGTAGGAACTGCTCACCTGCATGTTTTTATCCTGCAGAAAATGTGTAGTCCTTTGATATCTCAGGCCTTAATGAGACTGAGATGGAATTGTCTAACCTACTGTCATCAAAACTGGGCAGCTGCTGCGTTCATTTCCAAGTGCCTTGCATTGTTTCTGAGGATGATTTTATGAAAATACTGGTGACTAAAATGTCCATATAATGATAACTTTATGGGTTTGGGTGTTTCATTTTATTTTGGTTTGGTTTTGTTTGGGGATTTTTGTAGTGTTTTTTCCTTTTTTCCTGACTGGTACCATATTTTAAGCTTATAAAACAGGGTACAGTCCAGTGCATGTCTAGTTTAGTCTTCAGTGTGCAAGAACCACTTCAATCTTAAAAAAAAATTGTGTTCAGAATTGTGTGTGTATGAGTATCCCTTGTTTTATTAATATCAGCTTTCAAATTGTCAAATAAGATTATAGCTTTTGTACTTTTAATAGTAAGGGCATTACAGCCATTAAATCTGTATTGAAGCTATTCTTGCCTCTAATAACACTTCCCTAGACTTTCACCCTGGTCCTGTGTGACTATTTTTACAATGGATTTTGAAACTATAGAGAAGAATTTCAGCTGATGGGCATAGTATATGCAAAACATGGGACAGAGTGACAGGGAGTAGAAAGTGCTCTGATGTTACGTTCTGAAAGCTGGAGGGTTTCTGAAAGGTGTTTCTGTGCACAGCGTTGTGAGAATGTCAGAGGACTTACTGGCAACATCAATAGTGAGGTACATCATAAACCTTGAGCACTAGAAACAGACATTTTTGCTAGTAAATTGAGGCAAATTTGTTGTAGTGAGGACAGTTGTGTCTTTCTTTGAAAGTGTAGGATGTGTTTGGAATTGTTCAATTTAAAAAAACAACAGGACAGCTTGGCCTGCCATACTTTAACATGCTCATAGTTTTGGCATGAATCACAGAACATTTCTCAGGAATTGGCTGTATCTTACAGCTACTGCATGTTTATGCAGGTTGTTTTTCATTTTTAAAAGGACGTAATTGTTCAATGGAAAAATATTATAATTACTTCTGAACTATTTCAGACTTTTTTCCAGCACTTATAGAGCCTTCTTCACAACTCTTCTGTTTTCTCTCTTGATCCAAATCTTTCATTTGCTTCCAACTTCCTGCCCACGTTCCCATATCTGTTGATCTGCCTTTTGCCACCTCTTTAACATTACTCATATAACCTTGACTCAGCTTTGACTTTCCTGAAATACTCATCTTTCTTCATCTTCACAACCTTAATTATTACTCCTCCCTTTGGCCTTCGCAGCTTTGAGCTCTGCAGCGGCTGGCACAGGTAGAACACTAGGGTTCATACCTTGACCACCACAGGGACGGAAAGCTCACTTATTCCAGATGGAGTGACCCTCCTTTATTTTAGGATCTTGTTAAAACTACCATACTCTTTCAAAAACTTCATAGACTCATTAAAACCCAAAGGTCTCTAGATTCTGAAGCTGGTAACAGTCTCTGCTGTGGTGGTCCTGCCTCAGGAAGGAGTTTGAGACTGGCTTTCTTAAGGCTTTAGCCACTCCAAACAGCTTTTCTGTGTTTCCCCACGCAAAATCATATGTTCCAAATCTTCTTTCTGTGTGCCTTCTAGCTTTTAACTTCCATTAGTAGCTTTAAGAATGAATAGTGTGATCATGGTCATGTATGTTAAAGCTACTACGGTCTATAGTTCTCAAATGTCTTAGTTTATATCTAATTCTTGTAAAGTATGTGGAAATTATTGGGAAAATACTTTATGAAATAAAATCAGGGGGTTTGTCCATTTTGGGTTTGGCAGGCTTTTTTTTTTCTTTTTTCTTTTTTTCTTTACAGCAGATCACTTTTTGTCCTTACACTTAAAAAATAAAAAAAGCAACCAAACAAAAACCTTCAACTTTCCAGAAATGTTTGTGTTGTTTATGTTATTGGAAGTATATGTATCACTGTCCACAGGTTTTTTGGAGGTGTCAAGCTGATCCCACATAACAATTAATTAACCTGCAGTTATTTTGCACGACAAGTTTGTAAATGTGTCTGAAAATCTTCAACCACAGACTTCAGTCCAGAATCGGCCTCGATTGATTGAAAAACCTTTTAATAGTTGCTGCTGAAAACTGGCTGTAGGCATTCCAAGTCAATAACTAATTAGCTCTTCCACATGGTATTAGATGCAGTACAGCAACTTCAGTGCAACGTGTAAAGAGGGGTCTTGATGCCTACTACAGAACTATTATAAAACTGTTGTGAATAACTCCAGAGACATGAACGAGTTAATAAGTAAATAACAGATAATCTGTTAGGTTAAATTTTTCGAAGATGACTTAATGATATTTTGGTTTTGTGCTGCATATGTCATTTGGAAAGAGCCTGATCTTCAAAACCAGTTAATGATCAGACTCCCACACCTTGTCTTCAATTGCCTACCTAAAATATTTAATCACCACCTGTTGATATCCTGCCAAGAACTGCTTTTTGGTTTCTATTAACGAGGACAAGTAATACTAAAACCTAATGTATTTGTTCATGAAAGCATCTGTTAACACATTTGTCTTTTGATGCATTTTTATTAGGTAGTAAAATTAAAATGTAGATACTAACAATATACTACAGAAACAAACTTTTAGAATCTGAAATGCCATATTGTAGCAGTTCATTATGCTAAATACTGTAAAATAAATATATTTAATGTCCTTATTTTCCCCAAAAAGTTCTTGTATACTTCTGAAGAAGGGAAATGAAGAAATTACTTGCTTCTTGTGTAAATTACTCTGTCATGGTTACCTTCACTCCTTGCTCCAACATCTTTTTTCCTTATGTTTACATTCACAAATCAAGACTTATAATAAACTGTACTAACTGCTATGAACACTTCAAGTCACTGTATCAAATATGCTCAATGCAAACACTCTATCTTACCTGGGTTATTTTAAATTTGCAGGCTAGAAAGCTGTCATAAATATTATGGAAGCCTTAATGGAATAACCATGAATTTGACAAAATGTCATTGCCTCTATCTTATGTTGACTTTGTAAACATGGTAAGAAATAGAGGCAGACAGGTTATTAATTATTAATCTAGAGAGAGTTCTCCACTGCTCTGCTAGAGCTCAGTTATCACATGTATAGTGTCTAAACTGAAGAACCTTTTCATCTGGGACTTCCAGATCAGAGTTTTCTTGATGGAGACAACTTTATTGTAAGTGCAAGTGAAAATATGAACTTGAAACCCTTTAGCTGCTCTGCCTGCCTGTGGGCACACTTTTACCAGCAGTATCCTGTGGCATATAAAAGATACCTTTATTCCTTCATGAAAAGGAGCAAGTTGCTTAGTGCTTAGTGCAAGATACCACATAAGAGTGTGCCCATGGCAGTTACCCACACGTTAGTGGAGGTGCTGGCAACTCACAGTTTCACTTAGCCTAATGAATTTGTTCATTAGCTGAACAGATTTCTAAGGCTACTCCAAATATATATATTACTCTGCACATGAAAATGCCTGTAGAAACTAAGAATGTAACCATGACTGTTCAACAGATATATATATAAACCATCACACCTCATTTATGCTGATTGGAAGTGCTGAGCCTATTGCATTTGGTTATTCAGGCAAACGTATGAGGGATCCATGCATTTCCCACTAGCACCGAAGTGCTGTGTGAACTCGTTGTGGCCAGGGTTTTTAGGTTTGAGAATAGGATGCCTAAACTCTTGTGAATTTGTGCCCTCAAACACTATTTCATTGCTAGTAAGAGTTTCATAGGTGGAAAGGAGGGAGCAGTGTTCCCAGCTATAGAGTGATACTGTTGTGGAGTTGTGAACCTTCCCTAGTCACGTCCAGCATAGTTTGCCTCAGTATCTGCAGAATCTTTGTTTTGAAATTTTGGAGGTGCTGGTTTGAAATGAACAGCTGCAAAGTATTCTGCAGAAATTCTGGATAAGGAAGTGATTTTTTTCTGAGGGAAAACCTGGAAACCGTAGAAGCAGTTATGGATAGGAAAAAATACTTCTTGTGCTCAGGACGGCAGAGTACGTAATGGTATTACAGCCTTTGCTCCCAGCTTGTCTTGGGCTGTGACAGTTGATACTAAAACACGAATTATAGATCCTGTTCTACAAAGTGAAAATGTTTTATGTTAAATAAAAACCCCAACACTGAAAATCAGTATTTATCAAGCTGAGTAAATACAGTAGTAACTGAGAAACTAAAATATTTCTCTTTCCCAAGACAAGAAAGCTTAACTATCTTGGACTATACATACAACAGCTAAGTAACTGAGATAAATGCTTGAGACTCTTAAAAGATAATTTGTGGCCTCCATGACTTTTTAATTGGCGTATTAAATCTTAACTTTAAGTAGTTTTTCTTGAACCAAGTTCAGGTTTTCAGTCTCTGTATTCTGAGCCAATTTTCCCCCCATTGCTTGTATGCCTTTCCCAGCCTCCACCAACTGTGCCTTACTGCCAACTGCAGACACTTTCCTTGGTCTCTGTCCCTTGCTCCAGCCATCTCTGTTGTTTTTTGAGTTGACCTTCACTTGAAAGACCCTCTCTGGCTTCTGTTCTCTAGGTTCTCCCCCTCCCTGGCACCTGAGCCCTGTCTGTGCAGTTGCTGTTTCATCCCTACACAACATGCCCTGCTCTGTGTTTGCTCCTGTGCCCTCTTACTGCCCTGGCCTCTCTGACTCGGGCTTTCCAAAGCAAGAGTGTATATAAATAAACAATAAAATACTTGAATTGGGTTGTTGTGTAGGCAGTATTCTAGATTTATAACTTTCAGTTGTTAATGAAAACGTATTCTAGGTTCAGATGGTTTATGCTTGTTCCTGTTAGGACATTAGTTTGAATTGATGGAAAAATCTGCTTAAGCACATATGACCTTTAATTTATCTGAAGCACGATCTTGATGAGAAGGTTCCAATTTGTTTTGAGATGATGATAATTCTGAATTAGTGTTGATTTAAGTGTTAGGTCTTCAATTCTTGAATCAGATCTGGACCATATAGACCTTTATTGTCAGACTGGGCTTATGCTGTAGTGAAGATTGGAGCTCCTACTACAGAAGGAAAACTATAAAAATTTGAATGCCAAATGCAACCATTAGGCTCCTTTCCATAGCATTTACTGATAAAATGAGCAGAAAGGGAATGCAGTAGTCTTCTAAATTTTACAGTGTGTGCACACATTAGAATTACTTTGTATTGAGAAATGTTATGAAGTCATCATTAAGTAAACATACATAGATGTGCTACTTAATATCTCTTAATCTCATTTGTGTGGAGGAGTATCTAAAACTGGCAGGTAATGGATAAATCTTTCAGACTTCAGAAAACAACTAGAAATATTGTAAGTTATGAGCCTATCTCTAAACATGTCATTTGTTAGCTCTGCCTAACTTTTTAGGCTATTTTCATGTAGAACAAAAAGACTTAAAGGATCATTGTATTGCGTTGGTCTTTTACTAATGTTGTGATACTGAAGTCACAACAGGAACTGTCGCAGCCCCAGCCGCGATGGAGCAGCTCGAGCACAGGAGCAGGCTGTTGGCACAGGGGCACAGCACACTGGCTATCCGGGAGCACTGAGTGATGCAAGACAGCTCTTGAGATGATGCGGGGATTCTGCTCTCACGATTAATGCTGTGAACCAGTGGCGCTTCTGAATAACAGTGGAAATGAGATGGAGCACTTGTTGCCACAGCTGTAGCGTGCCCCAGGCAGACCACATTTACTGGTTACTTTTAAAGCTCCATAGTTGTTCAGATACAGACACCTTGGGACAACCTCCAAGAGGAAATGAGAAGAATCAGTTTTCTCCAACTTCATCATACGAGACTGGTTTTGAATTATAGCTGTTGCTAAAGAGCTTGGCCAGTGGTGCTCGACTCCTTAAAAATCAGAGCCTGAATGGGCCTGAAGATCCCCCAAAAGTCAGGAAACAGAGGAGTAAGGGAATAGCTTCAACATGAACTGACTGAGAGATGAAGAGATATTTTTGTCTGGGGCCTGGGTCAAACTGAATGATGGCGATAGACTATGGAAAAAGTTTCTGTTAGGATGGATTTTGAAGTGTATGTTTTGCTTGACTTTGTAATGAATGTGTCATCTTAGCAGTGATACTTCGTGCATCTGCTCACTTTGTAGTCCATAGTTCCTTTTTTCCTCTGCAAGCCATGTGAGGTTGTGCTGCCTCAAGTGATACAATAGTAAGTCATCTAGAACATGGTAGCTGGATGGTGAGTCTGAGACATTATGGTCCACTGGACTGTGAAATCCCAATTAGTATTGCTGTAGGTGTCAAGGCTGGTATTAGGTGATAAAATTTCTTCCTGAAGTCTGAACACTGATCTGCTGGACAGACCATAGTGAGAAAGAGACATGTCACTTATCCTTGCAAATGTTGGAAGCCAAGAGCTTGCTTCAAGAAGATACTCTGAGAAGGATTACAGAAAGATTGGGGTTAAATTGTAAATTGTTTCTGCACAAGAGAGGAGTTGATGCTATAATGTAACAGACATTAAAACTGATCATGAAGGATTAGATTTTCTAGTCTTTAAACTCAGCATGAAAGAAGCAGGTAGGAGAGATGGGTCCATATCTTTTTTCCCCTTAAGATTACAAGCTAGAGTGTATTTGAAAACTGGATAAATAATGTAGCTTAATGCTGCAAATGATGTGATAAACTGAAAAGAGCTAATTAAACAACATGAAATATCATTAGACAGAGGCTTTTGATTGTTAAAGCCCTGTAAAACGTAATGTATTCATCGCTTTTCTAAATCTTACCAAAATTTTGTTCCCTAAAATAATAATAAAGGAAATGTATTCCATAGTTCTGAGTCCCTTAAGCTATATTCCCATGTCCATGTGCAGACAAAAAGAGACTCAAGACCCACTCAACTTGGAAGTAACTTCTCTAGATAACCATGCTACCTTTTTTGTACTTTTGTCCTCCTTTGAAATTTCCATTAAAGGACTTTGACTGAATTAGGTTGAAATATTAAATCTAAGCTATCCAAGCAGAAGCTGGTTTGTAGTGGAAATGGGTTACATTTATATCTGTTCATTTGGTTCTATAATATTTATTGCAGTTTGAAAAGCTTTGTTAATTCTTTGACTCTATCAGACTCTCAGGGGAATGGAGGTACTGGAGTTTTACTGCCAAAGATACTTCATGAAAGGCAATTAACAAAATGTTTTATGACAGTGTCAGCAGTCTCACTTTCAGTCATTTGTCCTTTGGTTGGATAAGGGGCTTCATCCTCCTGTCGTAGTAACCCTACTGAACTGAAGGAATAGTCAGAATATAATCTAAAACAAATACCAGGATTCTGCAATTGTGAAGTTTAGTGCCACAACTGAAAATGCCACATTTTCACGCTGCTGTAACAGAAACAAAGTAATGCAAGTAAGTGAAGAGTTTCAGCAGCAGGAATGAGTGAGAATCTCATAATCTCATTTCCCCCTCGTCTCAAAATCTGTTCCCAAGGTCAGTGCAGTCGTAGGCTTTCGCATGTTTGTGTTCTGTCAGACTTGCTGTCTCTTAGCTATTGCCCTTAAGAAGGTGAAGAAAGTGGTAGCATTTGTAATGTTTCATGCGCACAAATATCTTCTCAGTTTATATGCATTTGGGTAGTTCTTCTGAGTGAAGATCATGTGTGAAGAATATCTGATGAGGACTTGACAACAGAGATGCACAGGCTTGGCTTGACTCTGGTATCTTGGGGCATCCTGAGATGTCTCTTGAAGCCCCAGCAGAGGAAGAGTTTGACTGTGCTTTTATGGAGTGAAATTTATTTCTCCATTTCCTCTTTGTCATATATTAAAAAGCAGAACATTCTTCCAAATTATTTCTGAGGCGAGTCTGTCTTCTGTTCCCATGCACGAGGGGTGTGCACATCTGCACTGCTCAGAAATGAGGTAGCAGAGGTTGAGCAACCTGCCTCATCCTACAGTAGATGATCGAGGGAGTGGAGCATCTCCCTTACAAGGATCGGCTGAGGGAGCTGGGTCTCTTTAGCTTGGAGAAGAGGAGACTGAGGGGTGACCTCATTCATGTTTATAAATTTATAAAGGGCGAGTGTCAGGAGGAAGGGGCCAGGCTCTTCTCTCTGATGTCCAATGATAGGACAAGGGGCAATGGGAGCAAGCTGGAGCATAGGAGGTTCCATGTGAACGTGAGGAAAAACTTTTTTACTGTGAGAGTGACAGAGCACTGGACCAGGCTGCCCAGAGAGGTTGTGGAGTCTCCTTCTCCGGAGACATTCAAGGCCAACCTGGACGCTTTCCTGTGTGACCTGGTCTAGGTGATCCTGCTTTGGCAGGGGCGTTGGACTGGATGGTCTTTTGAGGTCCCTTCCAACTCCTGAGATTCTGTGATCCTGTGCTTTCCTTATCGTTCCAAAGAGAGCCCAGACAAGGTCTAAAGACAAAGTCCCAGATGGTTGCTGAGTAGCTTCATGGCAGTTTTGCTGGAGTGTGTACTGTAATGTGTTGAAAATCACAGCGCGAGTTCAGTATATTATTTCAACATAAGCTTTATAACATTTTATTTTTCATTGGTAATTTGATTATATTTTTCTCGTTGTTTCCATCTTTTCCCTTCCTTGTCCTTCTCAAGTTTGCATGTAACATTTTAAGTTCAAATATGCTATTGCAGCACTGGCACCAGCAGAATGCTTTGGATAATGTTGCATAGCAACATAAAATTTAATTTGTGTTAAATGTTTTGGCATTCTCCTAATGTGAGATTTTTTTGATTCTTTTCTCACTTGAACTTGCATTGTCATTGATTGGGGTGAAACCACGGGTACAGTAGTACATCATGAAGATTGTTATAATAGAAGCAATGCCTGGTATCCAGAGTTATCTGGATTTTTGTTTTTGTCTTGAAGTAATTTAATGCTCTGTCAGCCATAAGAAACCTGAAAGAAATGATGTGTGAAAGGAAGATTGTTTCATTTCTGAACTTTTATGTAGCCCAGAATTATATTCTTCTCTTGCGATTACTCTTATTTCGTATTCCCTTGCAACTACACTATCCATTGATTAACCAAGGAGTAGAGTTTGGTGAATAGTCTGTTCTTGTTTCAACAACGATGAAACACTTGAGTTTATGAATAAATATATTTTCTAACAGTTGCCTAAGAAACCATTGTTTCAAACTGATTTTGAAGCAGAGCATTATCATAAGGACCATGGATGTTTTGGGCATTTCTGGGGAGTGCCTGAGTAGTACTGAGGGGAGTGGATTTAAAGAATTAATGTCAATTTGAGGTATATGCATAATCACCACTGAAGAGAACATCCAACCCATGAAAAATGAAGTCAAACAAAGAAATTAATATTCTATCTGACCACTGATTTCATTATTATAAGGATGGTCATATATGAGACTAACTGAAGACATAGCAACTTGAATAGAACGTATTGGGCAGTTTGTATGTGACTGTGTGTGATTTGGTGAAAATTAAGGGGAAAGGGGGAGGAAGATCCTTCTTTCCCATGGTAAAAAAACATTTGTAGTGACTGTGTTCTGGAGTCTGGACTCTTGTCATCTCAAATATGTGTTTCCAGTGTTAAAGGTATAGCTATGTAACTGCTCAGCCAAAGGGAGGATAACAGGGTGATGGAGACAGCTTTGCATGCATCAGCTTTAGTGCCCTCAGCAGCATGCAGTGTTTTCAGTCTGGACTTCAATTGTCTAATGGGAGATTGTAAAGAAGATGGCTTAGGAGGTATGCAGAGGAAGGAGGAGGGGGCACAGACACACATTTCCCTAAGAGACATTTTAATTCAACGATGGGAAACAATTTTTCATCACATGAGTGGTCAAACAGTGCAAGGGGCTGCCCACCAGAAAGGCTGGAGAACCTCTGTCCTTGGAGAACTGCAGCTCCCTTGGTTATGACACTCAGCAACCTGATGCAGATACAAAGGTGGCTCTAACTTTGAAGTTGGCCCTGTTTTGAGCAGGGTCACCGCCCTGCTTTGAGCACCAGATGACCTCCAGAGGTCCTGTCCAGCCCAAAGCATGGTAAGATTTCAGCTGATTCTCCAAAGAGTATCCAGAGTCATGGTCTGGTTTAAATCTGTGATGAACCCTGTGTAGTCACATCTTGACTGTTGTTGTAGGCTAGCTAATCTCACATTTCTTTCAGGGATTACTTTTTTTTTTGCTATATAGGCATAGTTTTGGTATTTTTGCTTTCCTTTGCTTTTGCTTTCTGTGCATAGAGGAGTTTTATAAGAATATATAAATGTGAAAGAATTTCTTTGATAGCTAGCTTCTATATGAAAATGGTGCGTTTCCCCTCTCAACACGTAATGGATACAGGCAAGGAATGTGTTTAACCAAAATCTTTATCTAAGGCATTCCAAAGAAATACTTCAGCTATCTTCTGGACAGTTTGTTCCTACTTTGGGCTGTTTACCATGTGTTCCAGAGCTTGAGGTGAATTTTACCCTTCTGGTTGCTATTAGAATTTCTGGTATCTGAAATTAATGGTTATTTTGATCATATCAGTTCAGCAGCTATGAAATACCTAAGTCCCTAACATAATCTGACACCATGGTTTATGATGGAATATCCAGTTTCCATCTCTCAGAATTAGGCAATGGATTTTTTTTCTCTTAGTGGCACACACTTCCTGTATAGGACACTGTATATGTTTATGTTTCTTTTTAAAATAATTTTATAAGAAGCAAGAGTGGAGATAAAAATAATTGTTACCACATATGTATTATTATCATTTTAATAAATATGTTTATACGCATTAAATTTAAATTTCTACATGCTACAATACATTTGAAAATGTTTTTGTTGTTACTGATGTTCCTCTGATGTTCAAGTACATTTTTTAATTTAGAGATAACAATCTGGTGACACTTAACTGTAGAATTTTATGTATCTGCATTTGTTTGTATTTTCACTTCTTATTGCACAGTAACTTTTGGACTGGTATTTTGAAGTTTTGGTGGGGTTTTTTTGTTTTGGGGTTTTTGTTTTGTGTGTGTGGGTTTTTTGTGTGGGTTTTTTTGCCTTTTTTGATTTTGTTTTTGTTTGTGGGGGTTTTTTGCTTTGTTTTTTCTCTGTGTGTGTGGGAGGGTGGTGGTTGGTTTTTTTTTAAATTTAGCTGTAAAAGCCTGTGGTACTCTTTGCTGCCTGTGTTGCCATGTATTTACTTAAAGTGTTTTCCTCTAGTATTTTTCCTCCTTTCTAGATTTAAACAAGTTTTGATTTTATTTGAATTATGTACTATTTCAAAGACCTTTGCATTCCTTGTGATTTTACTGCCTTTTTAGGTCATGTGCTGTAGTGATCAGCTTTATATTTGGCCTTGCTCAGTTTGATAATATCTGTAGAAACATTGATTTGAATGAAATAACTATATTAACACTAGAGAAACAGAAGAAAATTTTGCGGATTTACAAATCTAGGCAAAAAATATAGTGAACTAACTGGATTTTTTTGGTAAAGGTAAGGATAACAGCTGGAAAGAACCAAGCTGAAAGAGACACTATGTAATCAGAGTAGTGACTAATATGAGTTTGCAGTATGTAAGACTTGTAAAGAGAAGCAGATATGAAGATATTTTACTCAATACAGTGTACTTTTGTATAGAAAGATGTTGACTGAACAGTTTTCTAAAAACGGAGAGGGAAGTGATGATAAGAAGTTTTCTATCCAGTTTTCAATATATGGAAGTAATGCGAACTGAAGTGATGATGATTTGGAGGTTTTCAGTGCATAATAAAATATTTTTAGAACCATTTCTGCTTTAAGTCTGCATTAAGTAGATCAGTTGTTTTTAAAAGCATAGGTACCAGGATGCCAGTACATTGACCTGAAGACAACGTCTGGATTTGAATAACATTGGCTTAAGGCAGGAAAGTGCCCACATTTCCTTGTGGCTGAGAAGAACAAAAGCTTTGTTTGCAGATTTCTGTCAATAGTCTGCATCTCCCTCTGAATCTTGAACTTGAAGGCTCAGTGGTCCCTTGAGCAGTGCCCATGGAGCAGAATATGGTCACCTCACGTAGGACCTTTTTGAACATGGTCACCTCACGTAGGACCTTTGTTGCAACGTGCTAAAAGCCAAGACAAAATCACCACTGCTCTTGTTTTGGTTTGTGAAATGAAAGTGCATTGATGTATCAACACTGTTCTGTTTACAAATGCTTTTTAAAATAATTGGGACTTGAACTCTTCACAAGCCATTTTTTTTAATTGTGGGGAGAGCTTTTATCTGGAAGACTTGCAATCTCTTTTACAATAGAAATCTCCTAATTTCAGAGTATTCTTTGTCCAGTGATACATTCCAAAAGGGAAACACATTTGTTTGGATATAAACAATAAAGAATGGTGTATGGAAATTGGTATGTCCCTATGGACATTTTCTCATAGGAATGCAATTCTACACCAAACCTCTTAAGAATTGTGTCACCACTGTACTTGAGGAGGGAGATAACAACAATAACCATTAAAACGAAAGTATTGCCATCAATTGTTAGGCTGTTGTTCCTGTTTTGACCCATTGTGCTCTTTCAAGACCATAGATGATTTCTTTTCCTTCAACCTTTCTTCTAATCTACTGTCTAAATATTTAAATAGGAAGCACTTTGATTAAGGTATGAGTCTCATTCATAACACTTCTGTTATTTATGAAAACATACCTGTTAACCAAGATCTGTTAATTGCTTTATTCACACTCTCCTGCTGATGTAGAAAAGTAAATACCATTATCCATGCTCATTACTTGTAAAGAACTCATTAAAATGTCGTCATCTGCATCGCTTTTGGGAGATATTTCAGGGTTTTTTGCTCCAATTGTTGCTGTTGACCTTGCTCTTCTTGCAAATACTCTTTGTGCAGTCAAACCTCAACTGCATTTCTCAGCAGGGATTTGTCTGTTCATTTTCATAGCTGATCTTAAATGTGAGACTCCTTACTTTTCCTCTTTCTGTTGTTTCTATAGCAACCAGATAGGTGGAGACGCAGCAGGATCGCTTTGCTTCCCAGCTGGTGGTTTGTGTGCTCAGCAAGGGGAGAGGTTGAGGAAAATAGAGAGGATATTAATTCGGATGTAACTGGTTCAGAAGTGTAGTCCTTGTCGAGTTAGCTCACCCTTTACTATGGAGTTAGTTAATGATTTTAAGTAGGGCTTCTCATACTTTCTTGAATTAAATTCTGTCTTCTCGGAAAGAGACATGATTTACTCTAATTATGTGTCAGGTTTTGGTCTCTTGGCTGCTTGGGCATTCATGTTTTCTTCCACCTAAACCCTCATTTTTTTCATCACATGGATAGCAGTAGGATTTGTTTCAGGAACTAGACTGGTGCTTATACATGAGGTATGGGGCCTTTTATTTTCTCTGATTTCCACTTTTTAGTCTAATTTTTGCAGCTGCCCAGTAATTATTTTATACTAGACTGTAGTTCTACAACAGACTATTAAGTGACTATCTCAGAGTAAAATGTTTTGATACTTAAACTGCTACGTATCCAGAGACTAGACTAACATGTCCTCCAAAAAGCAGAAGTTGTTTGCATTTTCTTTAGCTGTCCTCTCTCTTGCCTCATGATGGAACAATTCATTAACTACTTTCCTAATGATCTCTGATGCCAAATTAATCCATCTGAAATAACCCAAAGCCTTTCATCCTGAGCACCTGAAGTTTGGCTGCTCTGCCTTGATGTTGCTCATTTAGCTGAGCACCAATCTCCGTGAAGGTTGGGTTGCTCTCAGCATGACTCATGTATCATGAAGACTCTAGGGAGGTGAGGAGTTTTACTTTAAAGTGTTTAAGCCATTATTATATAAAACAACCAAAACCCACATGACCTATGTTTTCAGTTCATCAGAAGCTCTTTGTTTTTAGTAAATAAAAATTCGTGGACCCAGGAGGTGGGTATCAGTTGTCTCATCTCTGAAAGATGGGTCTTACCAGGTTAGTGTTACTCTTTGGTTGGTGCAGTGTACGTACAGTTTTCTAACTAGATCAGCTCTGATCATCAGGAGAAACTCAGGAAGTTCTTTTTAGTAGCTGATAACCAAGTGGTTAATTTGCTCGTGTGGGAAGTGAGAAGTTGAAATGTGTTCCCCTTCTGGCTTAAGGAACAGGTTTGAACCAAGACTTCTCGTCTTGGAGGAAGCTGCTGCATTGCCAACTGTTATTGAGACAGCAGCCTGCAGATCAGTGGGGACCCTGCAGGCATCAGGATGCCATCCATAAAATGCCTCCCTTAGTAGAAGCACTGTCTCTTTTGAAAATAAGACTACGTTTTCAGTTACTTCACACTTTATTCCCTTTCTGTTTTCCCTCCCCTCCCACCTTCCCCCCAGCTCTCTCTATCTGAGAGATTCAGAAGAGTTCATGGCTATGTAATCTGGTAAATTCAGTGTGCTTCTCTGCTGGCTGCCTGAGCAGGGTTGTGATCCTCAGTGGATTAAATGTTAGTTACAATTTAAATTTTAAGTGGAACAACGTATCTTTAAAACATTCTGGTTTAAAAATACATAAAAGTCCCTTGCTTCCATAGATTCTAACGTAGTGTATCTAAATTGCTTAGGGCTTTGGAGTATCTTTCTGAGGCTGAGAGAGCTGAGGCTGTTCAGTCTCAAGAAGGGAAGGTTTGTGGTGGAGACCTTGCCAATGTGTGCACGTATCTCATAAGCCAGAGTAAATAAAATGGAGTCAGACTTATCAGTGCTGTTCAGTGACAGGACAGGAGGCAAGGGGCATAAATTAAATGTACAAAGAAACTTTTTTTTTGGCCATGAAGGTTGTCGAACAGTGGAAGAAGTTTCACAGAGAGACCGTGCATTCTCAGTCCCTGGAGATGTTTAAAACCCAACTGGACTCAGGCCTGGGCAGCCTGCTGCAGATGATCCTGCTTTGAGCAGGGGAGTTGGACTTGATGATCTCCAGAGATCTTTTCTGACCTGAACTACTCTGTGAATGTTGTGGGTTATGTCAGCAGATAAAATAGTACTTTTTTATATGAAGAAATTGCTTCTTGAAGAATCTTGTAATATTACAGATAAAATACGAATCTTATGAGATGTTTTGTTTTGAGAATCCTGATGTATCTGGTTAGATTTTAAATCTTACCTTAGTATATCTCCTGGTGTTATACAGGGGTTTTTTTTACAACATAATTCTTCTATAGAAAAAAACTAACCTAGAAATCAGTGCAGTGACTACATTTTTATCAGCTTCTATTAACTTGACAAATAAATGTATTTTATAGTGCCTAAAATCCAATCCTGAATGTAAAGGCTTATTGAAGTGCTTTTGATTCATACTCAACTCTCAATCAAGGTAGCTAGACAGGAGTTTAGGGAAGAATTCTGACAAGGAAACTGGAATTTTGCTGTTTCAGTTGGGACAATTTTAGCTATGTGATTTCTGACAGAGGTAAAACGTAGTGTGAATTTGCACGCTTCCCTTGCTGCCTGGTTTCTGATTATGCAGAATGGGATTGTTCTGTTTTCCAGATTGCTCAATTCAGGGTAGTACATAAGTGTAAAACTAGAGTTTGTCCAGTTGCCTTGAAGTGTTGATTTAGTTATCACTAAATATTAGCTAAGAGCAAGCATCTTTATATTTCCTAGATTCGTGTTTAGTCAAAATCAATTGAAATAGGGATTTCATTCTCCAAGAAGGAAATGCATATTCCCTCTTGAATGGTTCAAAAAATCTGTTGGGGAGTGAAAAGTTGTGGATGGTGTTGAGAATTACCCTGAGAATACACAAGGAGAAGTAAAAGAGGCAACGGCACCTGGAGCAGGGCTGGAAAGAGAGGCTGTGACTGGAGCCTGGGAAGAAGCAAGGTCCAGCACTGAGGGTGAGGTGGGAAGGGAGAACAGCTTCCTGGGGGGAAGGAGAAAGAGTAGGTGAAGTAGAGCTTTTTGTTTGGTGGGGTCTTCTTGGTTTTTGCTTTCGGGGTTTTTTTCCCCCCAAAAAGCTAAGGATTTGCATTTCTGAGTCAAATTAGTGATGCTAGTCTGTCTCATTTTGGGTAAAAAGTGGCAAGTGTTAGGAACAGAGAAATTAAGTGAGATTCTAATATTGGCTTTCTGGACATCTCTTTCAGATCTTTGAACAAATCCAGCTTGAGCAGACTTCTTCAGTCATTAGGGATTTTAAATATAATTAATGTTTGGATGAACCTTCCAAAAAATCTGCTTTGAAACTTTGTTATTTATCTCTTCATTCAAATCACTTACTGTTTTCAATCTTGCTTACTTTTTTCCAGCTGTTAACACAATAGGGGAAAAGCCTCCAAGGAGTGGCTGTTGATGTCTGAGGGAACCTGGGTCCTAATAGCAGAACAATTGCTGGGATGTCTTGTGCAGATTTTATATGGTGTTCACAAGCGGCTGGTTGCAAACAACAGCAAATTGCATAAAATGCCTATAAAGGTTTTGTTCTATTTGTAAAGCTGCTGTCTACGCTGTCAAAAGATTGTGGACATAACTGTCTGTGTATACTTCTGTTTAAAGTGAATTCTCAGCAAGAAATCAATGTACTTTGTGGAAAATACTGCATTTGCCGCTGTGATTTTTATCATTCTTACTCTAAAAACAAGCGCAGCTCTCAAATGTAGTTATATATGGTGGTAACAAAAGCAACTCTCATTTATACATTTGTATACCAAGATTCAGCTTCATTTTCAATAAGTTAGCAGAAGTAGTTCTTGCCAGATAATTGATGAGTGGCATAAATGTTAGCCTGGTATAAAATTTTCCCGTAGAAGAAAATCTCACCCATGAACATGGTCATTTTGGTAAAAATGAAAATGCAAATTCAATTAAAGATTGCATTTCTTGCTGTGAAATGTCAAAGTACTTCACTGTTTTTCTAATTGTGAAATTGGTAACTAGGGATAAAAACTAAATGTCAGCAAAACATAAAGGTATGGTAATTTTAGATTTCTGAGGGTATTTATGGAAATGTGTTCATCATAAAATAAAAGTACATATTTTTATTAGACTTGAAGATAACCATTGAAGATAGTCATAGTTATCAACTAAGTATTCTGCTTTTTGTTTTCCAGAAACCAGCAAACATTCTGGTAATGGGTGAAGGTCCCGAGAGAGGAAGAGTCAAAATAGGTAAACAATTTGAGAAAATTTCATTGCACAGCTAAAAAGATACTTAAAAAGTTGCATCTTTGGTGTAAGATAGAAGCACATCTTTGTTATTTATGTTGTGCACAACATCTAGTTTGATTTTAAATCTCATTCACCGAGTTTACAAGCTTAAGAGGTTCAAAACATATTATTAGGCATTTCTAAAGCTTTCCAAGGATATTTGGTGAGCTAAACGCATCTGTAAGAACTAAGAAAGTAATAAACACATAGAACAATGGTTCTTGCCGGGGTTCTTTTGGCTTCTACTATGATTAGGTAGTGTAACATTGTTACTTACAAAATATATTTGTTCTTAATTATTTTTATATAAATAACCCATGTTTGTAGAGGTCCAAAGGTTTGTTATGCAAAAGGCTATTTGGTGTCAAGGTGGGAAACACATGCAACTGTGGTGATCTTTATCCAAAATCTAATTACCTGTGCAGATTATAAGCTTTGTCATGTGGCTATAATTTTTTTTTTTTAATAAAGCATGTGGCAGTCATCCAGAAGGAAGTAATGTACTGGAACCTCTTTTTTATTCACTGACTTTTGTTGTATTTGAAAATGTTCAACTAGCCATTTTTGATTCATATGCTTGTATTAGTATGGGTAACTTCAAGAAAATTATACTTGGCATTTCGTAACTTTAGGAGCAGAAAGATTTGGGTGAAGTTGTGTGAAAGATAAGTCAGACTTGGATTAAAATGTGTGGTTTTGAATATACACCCAAATTTTGTCCTTTCCTGTCTAGCATATCTTAATGTTACTTACAAGGTTGATCCTAGAGGGAATTTTTGTGTTATGTAAAATGAATGCTTACATTTAAAATAAATCTCTGCAACAGTGTACACTCACTGATTTCATTAATTCCCAGTTAAAAACGTTTTCCTAATTCTAGAGTTTGTACCTCCAAATTAAGTAGGAGCCATACCTTGAAAAATAGTGCAAACTAATCAACCTTGCAGTTGTGTTGGTTTTGCACTATAGATAAAATACAAACAATCACAAGGGCTCACTGTTCTGTAAGCATACATAAAAATAAGAGAGATAATGTACATTAGAGACATATTACTGTTGACTTTAGTTAAACAGTTCTGTTACAGTTCTATTTAAAAAAAAAACAGGCATATGTGTTATGTAAAGTTTTACAGTACCATGATGAAAACACTTAAAAATCAAATGTTATCCTTCATAATCTTACAAATGAAGTAAATGGAATTTAGCCTTAGATAAATTTGGCCCAGTATTGTTATGAGTAACTTATTGCTTTCTTAGCAATTTTGATTTATAAGTTCTAATATTTTTGAGCTTTTGTTATAATTGCTTTTTGGCAATGCTATTAAATTCTGATTTATTTGTATTATTTTCTTTCCCTCTCCCAGCTGATATGGGTTTTGCAAGATTGTTCAATTCACCTTTGAAGCCATTGGCAGACTTGGATCCAGTTGTGGTGACATTCTGGTACAGAGCTCCAGAGCTGCTACTTGGAGCCAGACATTACACAAAGGCCATTGGTAAGTTCTGTGTAAGAAAGAGGCTTATCTTTGAGTTTTGTGAAGGAGGGTAGACTTACAGTAGATAGGATGATCAACTGACAAGCTTTTCATCTGCTGAGATGGAAAAACGTACCTCTTCAGATGACAATGTCTACATTAGCAAGTAGCGGGGCACAATAGAAGTGCATCCATAAAGCAAAGTGGTACTGAGTACCTGGCATCCACATTATACGTGTTTTGGAGAAAGAGTACTTGCCTGGTCCAACGGACTACTGCTCCTTAGTGCCTGATGCACACCTTTTAATTTAATCCCAAAGGAATTTATTTCGTGTACTCTGAGAAAACTCTGCAGCACAAGCTGAAGTGTCACAGGTGTGGACAGTCCGATCCATTTCAAAAGCAAACTCCTGGTCCAAAGTAAAATTCTAATTGCAGATAGTTTCAGTCAGGTTGAAAGGGACCTTAGGAGGTCTCTTGTCCATCCTCCTGTTCAAAGCAGAGTCCACTCTGAATTCAGGCCAGGCTGCTGAGGGATTTCTCCAGCCAGGTCTTGAAAACCACTTAGAACAAAGTTTCCACACTCTCTCTGGTAGACCTATTCCAGTGCTAAATCATCCTCAAGGTGAAGATCTTTTTCCTTATACTTAGTCAGAACTTCATGTTTCACTTTATGCCTGCAATCTCTCATTTTCCTGTCATATACCACTGTAAAGAGCCTGGCTCTATCGTCTCAGTCACCTGTCTGTAGGTACTGGGGAGGCTGCTCCTAGGTTCCCCTTCAATCTGTCAAACCTGTGTCCCTCAGCCTCCTCCCCCAGAGCAGGTTCTCCAGCCTCTGACCATCCTGGAGGCTCTCCACTGGACTTGCCCCAGGTTGTCAAAGTCTGTCTTGTATTCAGGTCCCCAGAGTGGCCCAGATGTGATACGAGAAGTGCTAAGTAAAGGAGAGTAATCACTTCTCTCAGTCTACTGGCTGCACTCCTGTTGATAGAACCAAATATATCCTGTTGATGCCGTTAGTCTTCATCACTACCAGGGTACACTGCTGGCTCTTGTTTTGCCTGGAACTCCCACATCCTTTGCTGAAAAGATGTTCTCCAGCCAGTGAGTCCCTGACCTGAACCATTGCAGGGGGTTAGTCCATCATGTGTGCTGGACTTTGTATTTGTCCCCATTGAATTTTATGAATTTCCTGTGGTCCATTCATTCTGCCTGTCTAGTTCCCTCTGAATAGCAGCTCTACCCTCAATTATATCAACTGTTTCCTCAGTTTTCCCTCATCCACAACCTGGCATGGGAGCATTGCAGCTCCTCCTCCTTGGCATTAGTAAATATACTGAGTTGGATAGGTCTTATAGACCTCTTCGATACTTCACTTGTAATCAGTCTCCAGGTTAGAGTATAAACTGTTAACCACCATCCTCAGACCCTGGTGATCCAGCCAGTTTTCCCTGAAGGCCAAGGTCTGTGTTCTGGTACTTGCCTTCACTACTCCACTGTTTCATGGTTTTTACAGCCAAGGCTGCCACTGATTATCATATCTCCAACCAGTTCTTCCTTCCTCCCAAGAAGCAGATCTGAAAGATGACACATGTATTTATCTGTATGAAGAAATTTACGCCAACATCCTCCAGAAACCTTTGCAGGGTCCCTGAGATGACCCTGCTTGTGTCCTGTTTATGCTCCATGATGCTATGGAGTCTGTTCACCTCCTCTCACAGCTCCTTTTGCTGGTGACTCAGTGCCCCCAACCAGAGCATATCTCCCACTGTGAGGCCAGTGTCATCCTGCAGCCCATGTCCTGGGTGGCAGCACCCTCCCTATGGAGCTCTGTCTTTCTTGAGACCTTTGATTGATTCCTCAGGGTATCTTCTCTGGTGGGTGCTGGGGATGGAGCCTTGACATGCACCCTGCATGGTTGTGGCACAATCCCATGTTTCTGAAGCAGACTCTTAGGGCCTGCTTTACATCTGCCACCATGCAAACTGGGATGCTAACTTCAAAAGTCTCTATTTACTGCATCCTGTAGTGGGTGAAAACAGTTACTAGAAGTATTTAAAGAAAATACCAGCAGGATTACCTTAAATGGCTGTAAATTAGATGCTTAAACTGCCCTGACTGTGTTGATTTTGTGAGAAATGGCTGTGAGTGGTGCAGATTACTGAGTGACCTGCATGCGTGTGTGGTACTGGGAAGTTATTTTAACTGACAGTTACCTGTTTTTGATAGAGAGCATATTGTTTGCTGATTTAGGTGAGTGATACTATCTCAGGGTATCTCTTTGAAGAATGAATTAGTATAATGCTGTTGTTTTTTTAATTATGTCATAAATTACTTGGTTCTTGCCTTGAGGGATCTGTAGTCTATACTAAAACACAGGCAGAGTCCCTATGAAACATTAGAGGATGATGCTGCTTCAGAGAGATACAGTTTTTTTAGTAGTGTATTATTTCTGAGGCTTTTATTCCTTGTATCAGACCCACACCAGTGAATCCCCAGGAGGGGTGTGATACAGTAACTGGTGTGCAGTGTGTACGCTGAGGGCACTCAAAACAGTTTGGGCAGCAAAATAAAAAATACGAGGATGAAAACAAGGAAAGTTGCAAGGTAAGATTTGTAGGCTGACTGAAGGATTAGAGGAGCATGTGACAGAAGAGAAGAGAAAATAATAAAGGTATGTGGAAGTGATCTATGTGCAGCTTTTAAGGCAAAGGGAAAAAGTGGGTAACAAAATGACAGTGGCGATGTTCATGCACTTTATGAGCCTGGACTTGTGTTTTGCTTCTGGCATTATGTGCACTTAAAAAAAGACAATCTTAATGAGCTAAGCATGCTAATGAGAGCTTAACTTGAATGCTAATGTTTTTGGCAAAGGGCATAACTCTTAAAGCTCTCTCTTAAATCTCCATATAAGAAATATAATTTTAACATCATTTAATATTACATAATTCTCAGGAGCTGTAATGTACTGCTTTGAGTAATAACTAGTAAATTAGATAAGATTCTCATTTAACTGTTCTTCAGTTGGAAATATTCAGAAGAAAGGTGATTAGATACAGCAATTTATGAAAGAGGAAATGACAGGCTATTTTGTATAGCTGCTTATTTTCTGTAGCTATTTTCTTATGCCTTTTAATATATAATTTCGTATAATTAGTAAATATCAGTAAAATCAGGCTAAAAGAAATGTAATGCCAGCTTTAGTCTATTGTCTTCTAATTTTGTTGTTGTGAGAAATATTTTTGTTTGAAATTAATTAGGAATGCATTGTCATCAGTTCTTACTGCAACACACTGAACATTGTCCAGCAGTTGCTACATAGTTCAGATGTTTGCATAGGTTTTTACTGGTTTAGTCTCGATTTTATTTGTTAAGAATATATTTTCTGTATTCTGTATCTAACGTTCTCTTCCTTATCTTTGCTTCAGGTATAATGTTAATTATGAGCAGTGTATTTGTAATATCCTGGACACCATCTACTATAGCGTAATTTGGTTTTGGTCTTGTTATGAAGCCTTTACATGCTTGCTTGCATGTATATAATTCCCATGCATGATCAAAGAATGATATTAGAATTTGACTTTCGTCTCACTCAGGAATTTTGTTTTCTGGACCTGATCTTAATTACATTTTGTGAGTTTAACTTTAGGGAAAAATGGACTAAATATAGTCCATTTAGAAGGAACTATGTATTACACAAAACAACATATAAGTATATTTGAGTATTTTAAAGGTAGTTTCTCAGTGACATTTTCCCCTTTATTTAAATTGTCCCTTCATACTAAGGAAATATTTTCATTTATTCGCTTGTAGAACAAGTAGGTATTCATCATGTATATAACATCATGTTTTAAGGAGATATAGGAATCAGGAAAATATTGTTGCTGAAAAGCAGAAATGGGTTTTGATTTCTGCCTGTTTAAAAGGGTAGTGAAAAGCCCATATTAGGATATCATGGGGGAATAGTATTTAGTTTCCTGAACTGTGAGCATTTATTATCTAAGCCCTACTTGTTAATAAAGTTTCCTATATAATCTGCTACCATAGTTACAAGCAACTAAGTTACCAGATGAATACAAATTGGGAAAATGGTGCAGAAGCCAAAGGTTACTTTCTGTTCTGTTACCACAATATAAATCTGTACTAAATTGATTGTAGCCTGTGGAAGTTGGTCTGCATTTCCAGCTCCATGATTTAAAAGCAGAATCTGTTCCCACGTGTTCATCGGATCCTAATACTCTAGCGAAGAAGTAAAACATGCAAATAAAAGTAACTTGAACAAGCCTCAGGTGAAACCAAGTGACCAGAAAAATGTGAAATGCTTGGGATCATGGAAACGTTAAAAAATTTCTGAACTCTTAGAAAATCTCCAGCACAACAGAAAATGCCTTTATACTCAGAATGCTAAAGTAAGTGGCAAGGTACTGTGCTTCTTCCATTGATGGGCAGAGACTTCTGCACTATAATTGTAAGGAAAGTAAAGGAAATGATTGCGGCAAAATGAAGGAAAAGGTCAGCTGGCTTTCAGCTTGAATGGAGACATTAATCAGTTGTGGTTTTTTCACTCTGGGAACATCAGAATAGAAAAGAATGTTTTAGTAACTAAAGCAGTACTTTTTCATCATAGGTTTGTTAAGGTAACTTTTTCATTGTAAGTTTTTAAGAAAACGTGTGACAGTCTCTACTGAAAGTCTCATTCTTGGGCATCTCGTAGCATAATATCAAGGGAATAGAGCATAACTAAAACTTGTTTTTCATCAAGTTGCAGCTTGTATAGTTAGCAGTGCTATCAAACAAGAACATGTCATCTTAACTCTCTTTACCACTTGCCTTAACTAAAGAAATAGTATATTTGATAAATGGCATCAGATGGCTTATAGTATTTTAGATGGTTTGGGTTTTGTTGGCAGAAGAGTTCTTTAGAGTGATCATTCAACCACCCTGTAAGCTAGGCTAAAACACTGTCCTGCATCAAAAAAGGATGGGATTATTTATTGTGAAAAGATAAATCTGAGAACCTGAGAAATCTCTATTACTTAGTTAACTTTCCTCATTTATCTAGATTAT
>NW_010171958.1:0-666 GCF_000695765.1 Mesitornis unicolor | reverse complement strand
AGGAATGTCAGAAATGGCCATGTGGCAACTGCATTTACCAGCCTGAACAAGATTTAGGTATAGAGGAACTGTAATTTAAAGCTTAGGCAGTGCACTGTCACCTCATACTATTTCCAGACTAACATATGGTTGTGGAAGCTTGAAATGTGTGAAAGGTATAAGCAGATATCCAAATGCCTTTGAAAGCAAATGTCACAGGAAAATATGAGGTGTATCAAAGGGAATGAATTTATAATGAATGCTGGGATCCGTCAGAGTTTTAGCAACTTCATTTGACTTTATGTGGGGAAAAAAGAAAGGGAAGTATCTGGGGTGTATTATGTAGGATTTAGGATGGAAATATGTGCATATGTGTTCCATATTGCCTGTGCAGTGAGTCCCACACGTTCTGAGTGCATCAGATGTCCTTGCTGTGTGCGCACAGATTGTTGGCATGCTGGCTGGGCTCTGGGGCCTCTGGAAATCTTGGATCAATGCCTAAAGCTCTTCTGGTCTCTTGTTCAGGGAGCTTTGGAGGGAAGGAGGAAAAGTAAGACCTATCTGGAAAATCTGGTAAACCACACGTTACAAATGGGGCCAACCAGAAGATTGAAAAGTCCTTAGGAAAAATGTACAGGGGAGGTTCCTCACCTGTGGAGGTGTCGTGGTTTAGGGCTGGGCCGGCCA
>NW_010171957.1:38817-51855 GCF_000695765.1 Mesitornis unicolor | reverse complement strand
GGAGGGGCTCTGTGGGGAGCCCGGTGAGGAGCCCGCGCTGACGGCCCGTCCCTCTCCTAGCCGAGCTGGTGGTGGATAAAGCTATGGAGCTGAAGTACGTGGGGGGCGTCTATGGTGGGAACATTAAGCCTACGCCTTTCCTGTGCTTGACGCTGAAGATGCTGCAGATCCAGCCCGAAAAGGACATCATCGTAGAGTTCATAAAAAACGAGGACTTCAAGTAAGTTGGTGGCTTGATTTTTCCCGCTTTTGATTGTCCTGAATGGAACTGTCTAAAACAGCCAGGGAAACCTCTCAGTGCAGGGTGGGCCCTGATTAGCTTTTCTTGCTAAAAAGCATGTCCTTTCCCTTGCAAAAGGCTGCTTTCCTCCTCATTTGGGCAGTGGAATCGCTTGCCTTTGTAGTGAGTTCTCTCTGTGCCAATACACCTTTACCTGAAGTATTTAAAACGAGGTGCGTTAAGGGAGCCATTTAAATCTTTTTCTTCAGTATTTCTTTTGGTTTTGTGAGTCATAATGCACCCATACAGAGATTGTGTATGTTTACTTAAGTATACATTTATTTTATGTATATATTAACACACCTCAGTAGTTGAAGGAGAAAATCTAAATGGTCATGTATTCTGTTTATTTTAGTGTATTGATTTTCCTCAGAAACTTATGGGGAAACACCTCTTTCATCTAAACTTCTAACTGTGCACAAAGCTCAAATCCATTAAACCGTTTTCTTCTCAGGTATGTCCGAATGCTTGGCGCGTTGTACATGCGATTGACAGGCACTGCTATTGACTGCTACAAGTACCTCGAGCCACTGTACAATGACTATCGGAAAATAAAAAGCCAGAACAGAAATGGGGGTAAGCACTCCTCGGTTGTGTTTCCTCAGTACCTCAGAGGTACTTTTTGTTAAAAAAATAAATAATGCTAGATAAAGTAAATGTTCTTTTTAGTAATAGAAGCTTAAAAAGTGTGGCATAAGCATCTCCTCATTACCTTACTTTTACTTATTCGTCCTTTGGATAGTCTGTTGCTGGTCTTGCTTGTTGTGCAGATGAGAACTGCCTTGCTGCTTGTGCCTTCCGCAAGTGCTTGTTGGGCACTGAAACGCAGGTCCATAAATGTCACAGAAACACCATCTGAGTGCTGGTTTAAGCACAGTCAATCTACTAGTCCTAGCTGTGCAGTAAGTTCCTCTTTTTGCAAGATAGACCTAATGATTTTCCTTCTCTTTGGGAATGATTTTAGAAGCGTTGTTTGTCTAGCCCACTTGCCGTAAATTTTCTGAAGTGTTTCAACATTACTCTAGCTACCAGTGTTAATCTCATTTGTCTTTTAAATGCTGGTTATTTCCATCCCCCCAGAATTTGAACTGATGCATGTGGATGAATTCATTGACAGACTGCTCCATGAGGAACGTGTATGCGATATCATTCTGCCTCGATTACAGGTTTGGAAAAGCAGATGGTTATTGAATCTTAACTGCATCAGATTCAATAGTTGTATCAGCTACTGGCTTGTTGCATAAAGCCACGATCCAGGCCCCTCTGGCACGAGATGCCTCCTTGGGTGTTTGCTCCCACTTGGGTTGTGTAAGATACAGTTATAATTTCTCCTAGAAACGGTACGTTCTGGAAGAAGCTGAGCAACTCGAGCCTCGTGTTAGTGCTTTGGAAGAAGACATGGATGATGTAGAATCCAGTGAGGAGGAGGAGGAAGAAGATGAGAAGGTTGGTAACAGTTTTGCAAAGGGATGGTTAAAGCTGGTGCTGAACCACTGCAGAACTCTATGGTCTATGAGAAATATTTGAGGGGGCACCAGAAGGTTGCTTCTAACTCTTATGTCCCCCCTTAACATATTTTCATATAAGCAGCTTATGAGAGCTTGTTAGATCCTGAAGCAGTTTTCAGCTGCTCTGTGTTCATGAAGCTTTTCTGCCTCCTGAAATTCACAAATCTGGATCTGTTCTGTGTTAACATATTTCAGTTAAATTGTTTTCAATACATATATATATGATTGGAGAGAACTACAGGTGATGATGGAGGTTATGATAACCATCATTCTCAATTGTGCTGTACTTCTTAAGAATCAACAGTATCAGATGTGTCCACCTTAACTTCCAGCTGGCAAACTTAGGCACTCATTTCTGTACGTGAAATACTTTTGTCATTTATCTTAATTGTTCAGAAATCCTTACTGATACATAAAAATCTCAATGACACAGGACTTACAGAACCTTTTTCCCCCTGCCATTGTTCCCAGCTGGAACGAGCACCCTCTCCTGACCACCGCAGGAGAGGCTACAGAGACCTTGATAAACCTCGCAGATCTCCAGCTGTGCGGTACAGGCGGAGCCGAAGCAGGTCTCCAAGAAGGTGAGGTGCTCTTCTTGAGCAGTATTTTTACTTATTGTGCTGCAGATGGCTGGAGCAAAGCACAGGAGTGAAGATAGTTCAGCCATAGTCTCTCACACCTCCCAATTCCTTTGGCCATAAGGAGTTGCAGTGCACAGGCGGAGTCAACCCTTGTGCCTATTCCTCTAGTCCTCCAGTAACTCTTGAACCTGCTGGCCAACCTCAGCCAAATATTACAGAGAATGAAGTGCTTTGTTTACATGTAAGCCTGAGGCTGCAGAGAAGATCCTGCTAATTGTTCTCATTGAGAATAAGCCAGGAAGAACTCGTCACTTGCCTCCTTTGCTCACTGTCCGGGTCAGTCCAGAAGCACGTAGTGCCTCTTGTGCAGCATGACAACCACACTGGGGGCACAGGAAGCGCAAGGGAAGCCCTGTTGCTGGAGAATATGGGAAACTGCACAGCTGGCTCTGCTGATGATTTTGAGCAACTTTTTCTTTTCTCTCCCAATTGCAGGCGAAGCCGCTCTCCAAAGAGAAGGAGGTAGTTTTTTATTCTCTTACTTTATCTTAGAATGTGTGCATTTTCAGTATGGCTGTCTTCAAAGCTTGCTTTCTCTCAGTCCATCACCACGCCGGGAGAGGCATCGCAGCAAAAGCCCAAGACGACACCGAAGCAGATCCAGGGAGAGGCGCCACAGATCAAGATCTAAATCTCCAGGTATTTTTGCCATTCACAGATTAACCCTGGCGAGTCTTTCAGCAGAACATCCACTCCAAGAAAAAACGGTCACTGTATAAAGAAGGTAGCGTAGGTGTTATCTGGCTCATCAAGCTGCTGGTTTAGCTGAAAGCACAGCTGGAGATCTCCTTTAACACATGCCAAATTGCCTTTAGTGCGTTTTTCATGTGTTTGCCAGAAGGTTAATTTAATTACCTAATTAAAAGTAGGGTAGTTCTGGCATTATCTAGGACATGTAGACACTAGAAGCAGCTTGCATTAGCAAATCAAAACCAAATTCCAGGGTCTATGGAAGTAACTGTTAACTCTTTACCTCACAGGGCACCATCGTAGTCACAGACACAGAAGTCATTCCAAATCGCCTGAAAGGTAAGGGCTTGGCCTGTTTCTTAAGGGCATCTGTACTGGTGTAGGAGCTCTTGTCATTTAATTTTGGAGACTGAAGGTCTTACAATGTTGGAGATCAAATATTTCATACGGTACCTGCCTCAGTGTTGTAGTCAAGTCACACTATCCATGTTACCATAGAAAACACCACTTCCTGCTGTGTATCACCTTGGTCTTTCAAAACCATTACTAGTGCTGTACCATGGCTTTTTTCTTTTTTCTTTCCTGTTTCAGGTCTAAGAAAAGTCACAAGAAGAGTCGGCGAGGCAATGAATAACAAGCTAAGCCCAGCACACAGTTTAAGGACCTCGAACTGCAGTCTGATGCTGTCCTCTTTGTTTTACGGACAGCTGGATATGGACCGGCTGCTTTAGCAGTCCATTTCTTTAATCCTTCTCCTCTTGTACAAGTCCTCTTTGTTTGTTTGTTCATTAAAAGAGAGGTAAGGATACTTTTTATGTAGGTATATGCTCATCCTCGTGATGGAATTGGAGGATTGTTTTTGAACTGTTTTTCTTAAGCCCTGTAAAAACCAGTGAAGAGCAATAAAGAAAAGGGCAGGTTTGTCTTTAAAGGCTCCTTGGTGTTTGTTTTAATAATGCTTTGTTTAGATGTCCCCCAGTTGAAGCTGGCTTCATCCTCAAATCAGGGCGTTGTTTTGACAAACAGCCACGGCATTCAGTTGCCAAAGTGAGAATGTTTGTGTTACAGGCACTGAAGACCATCTCAGACCTCCAGTACAGGAAAGGAAGTAGGTCTGTCATAATCCAGTATGTTTACTGAATGCGAGAGCTATAAAACACAGCTGTTACTGGTTCCTTTGTAGCAATCATCCCTATGCTGCTTCTGATGCTCCTATCAGACAGTGTAGAAGCTCCAGGAGTACAAACCACCACTTAATTCTTCTCAGGCAGCAAGTTATTAAGTGTAATTAAAGACAGTAAACTGCTACTTTGAGCAGTTTGTGGCCTACCTCTGACTGGGGACAGCACAGGACACAACTCTGTCCAGTTCTACCTTCCCTGAATGCAGTCAACATCCAGCAAGGCCCTGTTTTTCAAATTAAGAATAATTAAGCTTTCACTCCAGTTACAGTTCTCATCACAGGACACGAGCTGTGTCGAACCCCTTGTGTACCATCCTGCATTCAGAGTCTGCCTTCACGTGCACAGACTGACGAGCTCGCATCTTGATCACTGCAGTTATGGCTTAAGTATTTTCAGGTATTACCCAACGAGTGTTGACAAGAAGTGCATTTATGGGAAATCCTCTTTAGAATGACTTCACAGTACAGCCTGATTTCATATTATTTTGCAGTTTATGAACAGAAAAGCAGGAGGGCTCTTCCCTCAGATGAAGTATTTCACAAGACACTGGCTGTGCACAGCACATGCAACGACAGCAGCACGGAGAAAGCAAGGTGTACTGATTGTGTGCCTCATTAAAGCTCTCCTGTCTCCTTTCAGGGCTACATTAAAGCTTATTTTAGTATTCTGGTTTGCTAATTGCAGTTCATGCATGCATGCAAGTAGGGAAGAGGAAAAGTCTTAGGTCCTTTTTTGCGGTTTTATTTTTCTTTTAAAAAGTTTTTTGGCACTACATAGTTCTGTAAAGAATAGAAGTGACAAACTTTTAAACACATGAAATCCCCTTCTAATTTTATTTTTTTTTTAGAACAATATATATAAAGTCTGAAGCAACCAAAGTATGAATACAGCTAATAGAAAATAAAGAACTTAATTTTAAAAATTCTCTCTCTTTACAGTTTATCAAGATAAAACAAAACACAATTCCCCTTAAAAATAGGGTAATAAAATAGATGAAATTTGTATCACTCCGTTTTGTGATACTGGTAAAAACTATAGTTCTTATCTATGTACAAATGATACAGTTTAAAAAACAGTCTTAAATAATCTCGTATCTAAACATGTTGCATTAAGATTTTAAATCAGAACCTGAATTTATTTCCTCCCCCACCCCCACCCCCCCATCCCATTAAATTTCACTTTTTCTGTTGAATGTAATTCAGATTCAAGTGTGGGTGTCCTTGAGACAGAAGCGAGAACCGCTGGTTACTCTGCATCAGTGGACCAGCTAAAAGAAAATGGATTACAATTACTTCAGCAAATGAAACGAACTGAACAGTGCTTGGCTATAGTCAACGTATTCATCCTACTTAGAAATAAAGTTACCTGCTAAACTGACACAGACGCTGTCTACACAACTAACCCACTTAATGGGACAACGCAGTATTACTTTAATCCCATTTCCAAAATTCCCCTCACAATCATCAATGCATTATTTTGTTGCATCACTTCAGGTATTTAACAAATCATTTCAGGACTTTAAAATACTGGTCTCGCTTGAAAACCTCGCTACAGCCCATCGATTGGATTCTGAGAAAAGGATCTGGTGCCAGCAGATCTCACCTTACACGAGGTGACCCAGCAACGCAGGAATTGCAAAGCTCCCGGTAAAACTTCGGCACAGGTTCTCCCTTAGTGGAGCCGAAGGTCTCTTCCTGCAGCCCTTCCCCGTCCTGCCTATGCTGAAAACCTTCCCCACTCGCTGGCATCAGAAAGAGCTGAGATCAAGCCAGTCCTTCAGAGCACCCTGAATAACCTGATCTGACCCTGACGTGAGTGCAGCTCTGACTGCAGGAGGGTTGGATGAGAGAACCTCCGGGCCCCCTTCCAACCTGAAATACTGCAAGTTTTTATCTAAGTAATTCTACAAGCCAAGGTGCAAAACCCAAATACAATTAATTACAACAAAATTTTCTTCATATTTTTAACACACTCGTGGGCAAATAATCTTAACCTCTATTGAAGCAGAGGTGGCTCCACAGTGAAGGAGAAAGAGGTCAGAAGTGCAACAGGCTGCAAATCGGCTCCGATTTTGGAATCTGATTTAACCCCTTCCCTCCCACAACTTTTTTCATCCATCCACACAGGAAGCCGAAGCGTTGATTCGACTCTTGGATTCATTACGGTTCCAGGGAGCCTAGCAAGTGAAACACGATTTCTTGGCTTTTAAAGCCTTTGAGACAGTAAAGAGACATGTTGCATGAGCTGTTGATTCATACACTAGTTCTAGTACCTTGAGGGTAGAAAGGTTTGTTCGGTGGGTAGCTGGCATTTCCCTGCTGCATGTAGTTCTGAGGCATATTGTAAGGCCACGCTCCTCGGAGGAGAGGAAAATGGGTAGGGGTCCCATGGTCCCACGGGACAGAAGGAGGGTTCATTTTACCAAACTGTCCTTGAAAACCCTGATCTATTTTTCAATCGAAAGGGAAAAGCACATTGCAAGTTGAAATAATTAAACAGCAAGTCACAAATACAATCTACATCTTAAAAAACAGTTTGCAGGGGACTTAATGTAATTAGTCTTATGTGCTACTCTTATTTTTAATATACATCAATAAAGATTACCACCTAAATTACTTCATTATTCAGTATAACAGAATTTACTGGGGAGGAAGACAGAAGTTGAATCAGTACCAAGACCTACAACTTCACTATTCCTAGGTCATTCTCACGATGAACAAGACAAGGTCTGAACAAGTCACTAACACCTGACCCCACAGATACTCACTATCACTGACAGCTGCGACATGAAAGCCCTTATCCTACGGCAAGAAATAATTCTGGGCAGATGTACACTGGCATCCCACTAATACCTGTATGCTTAAGAAACTTCACACACAGATCATTGGAGCGATTTTTAGAGGAAAAACAAAACCTTTTGAAATAAGCACACAAACTGTAAGCTATCCCATTTACAGACCCAGTATTACTGCAGCACTAAGGATGAGAAATCAAGCATCCAAGGAGGTAAGACACACAACAGGTGATGCTAAATGGTGTATTACTAATTCTGCTCTGTGTAAGACACAACAGTGCCTGCTGATTTAAACACTCAAACAATGTACAATGAAAAAGAAAAATAAGTGCATCAGTTCCCGTCCAGGCTCATAATACAACACCAAACAACTTGCAGGCGGACTTTCATTACATTAAAGCAAGCGATGCATTTAAAAAGAGCAGTAGCTTTGTTACAATAAAACACAAAGCACAGTTTTAAGTACGCATGAAAAAAGTTTTCTGTCCGAAACTCCTAATGATCCTGCTTCTGATCAACTGAAGAGAAAGCAAAGCCACTCTTCCCAGCTCAAGGGTGTGAGAGCCAAGACAAAGCTTCCACAAACTCTGTTTGCAAGTTGTCCCCAGCGAGTGGAGCAGGCTTCAAACAGGGCAGACAGCTCCTCTCTACTGCGTGCCTACCCAGTGACCCCACCTTCATGGCATCTAAGCCAGAAAGGAAATAAAACTGATGAAAACACAAAGAGGAAAAATATCAGGGCTGGGAACTAGGAAAAGGAGTGTGATGAGATTTGAAATAGGTGCAAGTTGAGGGAAGGGAAAGATACTGTGACTGACAGCACGAGAAATCTGGGAAACCTCCTGTGCAGGCAGGGTAAGAGTAGAAGCACACACTGAGACAGAGCAAAAGGAAAAAGCCTGAAGACAGGGACTGCCCGACGACACGGTAAGAAACAGGACTTGTTAAGGGAAAACGGAGCAGAAACTGGGATGTGGGGAGCTTGTCTGAAAGAAGGCAACTACCTGGGTAAGAATACTTGGACTGAAAGGAGCTGCTGGAGAAAAAGTGAGAGCTGGGGTGGACAGGGAGGAGGGAACTGATGAGCTTGGACAGAGATTAAGGTAAGAAATGGAGAAGTAGGGCCCGAGCACACTGAAGGCACAAAAAGCACACTGGCAGCAGTCTCTGTATCCTCTAAGATGTATTCCCTGCAAATCTCTGAGTAGAAGAACGTGCGTCTCCAGCATCTCAACCAACATCTGAAACTCAGTGGCAATCACACCTCATCCAACACCGTTGCTGCCCACCACCTCAGCAGTGCAGAAAAGGCTGTGCACGAGATTCAACCTTTCCATCTTGTGACGAACAGCTGCATCAGCGCACTGCATGATGGATGTATTTTTTTAACATAGGATACATACTCAGAACAAATCAAAAGACCATTATCATGATTTGTAAGGTCACAGTTAAATTTTAGGGACTGCCATGTTTTATGTAACACAGAAAACTATATGGGCTTTAATTACATGCTGCTTTTCTCAGCCTCAAACATATAAATGTACTCGGCTTTGGTATGAGGCAAAAGGCTGTTGCCCATTTGTCACAAGGAAAACCTGTATGAACTACTTTCAGGAAATTATGTCAAGATTGAGCAAGTTGAACGTGGCAGGATAAACTACAGGAAAAAAGAGCACATCAGCTCGCGTTACGTTGCACTAAGTCCAAGAAGGCAATCTTAAACTCGCACAGCCGTAGTTCTGCCAGTCTCTAAGTTCGCAGTTCTTAGAACATTCATCTAATAAACTACCTAACAACACAAACGGAAACATAAATGGCTACTTGTGAGCATGTTCACAGAAATGTGCTCGAGACTCAAACAACTACTGGAACACTTCTCAGTTGAATGCATGATTTCTCATGTGTTGCATCGCCGTCAATGACAGACTGGACCAATGCCTAAATGTTAAAGATTCAACTTCCCTAATTTTTTTTTCCTATGAAAACGTTAAGACAGTGAAAGCAATGACTGGAGTGTTTCTTAAGCATCGTATTTGTAATATAAACCAAGCTGAGTTAGCTGTTCCTGTAACACTTAATGTTTGTACACAAAGTGCGAGAGGTTTGATACAACAGAGAAGAGTTACCTGAATTCCCCACAGTGCCATTGTTCACCAGTGAGTTTGGAGTCACAGGATTGTGCCAGTGTCCCTCATGAGAAGTGCTGGGGATTCCCATGGGCCTGGCAGCAGGCTGTGCAAAGATGATACTGGGATCATTCAAGCTTACACTGCTCTGGTTATTTGTGGTGCTGCTGCTGCCAGATCTCATAGAAAATGGAACATTTGTAGAATGAGGAGGGTTACCCGGTGCAGAGTGAATAACGGGCCCGTGAATAGGCCAAGAAGTGTTGGGAAGCTGAATTTGGTGGTGATGGTGCATCTGAAGTAGTCCCAGGTTATGCAAGGTGGAATACTGACCTGGGGGAGATTGGGGAAAGTTAAACAAAGGCAGCTGGACCTGATGGGGTGGCTGTGCACCCTGCTGTGGTTGCGGAACGTGCTTAGACTGGGATATTGTTTGTGGCTGAGTCTGGTTAATGGAGGCTGGCTGAGAGGAATTCTGTGTAAATTGTTGAGGTTGTGGAGAGTAAGATGACTGATGCGAGTCAGACTGGAGGGGAAAAAAAAGTATGTATTTCTGATTAGTTCACTAGCTATTTAAGGGTGTTTTTCTTTAATAAGCACCCACTGCATTAGATATTCATAAAAAAGGCAAAGCACTCCCCAGCGACACCCCAACCACTGTGCCCAGGTTCCTGCTGGTTTAAATAAGTGCAGTTCGACTGACACCGATTTTCACCAGCAGCACATCCCACCACCAGAAACATCGTTCTGAACAAGCACGTGCCCCAAGCTCTTCATCAGACTCCTCACACATCTGTTTCTGATCTTCAATCAGTGTCTTCCCCACTCTACTTATTTACATCCCAGAATCTTATGAACTAATTACCTAACTTCTAAACAGAGTGGTTCTTATTACTACAGACACTTTTTTAAGTCATTCCAAAGTAAGCTCTTAATATTTCTTCACCTTTTATTTAACCTGCTAAACAATACATTGTTTAATCCAAAACCCCAGTTTCAACCTCCATATCCTGATGTTAGGCCATGGTTGAAGGCACAGCAATAGAGATTATTACAGCCTTTGCAGAGCTCTTCCCCTCTTGCCAGCAACAGAAACAGGCATGACCCTATTTCATCTGTTTGGTATCACAACTAAGCAGAGAAGCACTTCAAGAACTGGGGTGGCTGGAAAAAGAGTTCCCCAGTTCATCTACCAAAATCTACTACCAATGTCTGGATTAACCTAATCTGGTTTTAAGCACCGAGACAGGATGGCAATGGCATAAGATAGGTGCCTCCAAAGAGAAATTCAAGTGACAGACAGCTACCTAACTAGAGGTGATTACCTGAATTTCAGATCTCGGTCTCTCCTTGGAGCTGCTTGTCTCCCTCCATAGACTTCAGCAGACAGCTAAGCTCCAAGTAACTCAGCTGCTGTCAAAACAGCTGAAGTTAGAGGTCTCTGCAGCTTGTCACTGTCTGTGACTGCTCGCCTGTCTGTTTAAATTGGCAGTCACTTCTCTTCAATACCCAGAGGTCTGCAGGACTTTCCTATGCCAGTCTTTCAGAGCATTCCTTACAGCAACATGCTGAGTATCTTTGCCTGGAAAAAGCTGAAGCCCAGATGCTGGGATTGCTCCCTGCTGCTATTCCAACTGTTCCCTAATAACTAAGCACAAGACTTCAAAAGCCATCCTCGCTTAAATTTCAAAGACAGTGAAACTGGCCTTTTAGAATTGCAGGCTATTTCCCATAACGTTGGCTATGTAGTTTCCATATTGAAGGACCACAAATGCTCTCCAGGAGACACTACGTTACAAATAACTTTCATTAACTGGCAGAGCGCAATGTTATCATTATCAATGATAAACTGTTGAGAAAAGACTGTGCCAACCTGCCCCTAGCATGGCTCAGGATCGCTGGTTTGCTACAGCTTGCTTACTGCAATGCCACAGCTATTAGAACTTACACATTCTGACGACTGTCTGGTGCGCAAGGGTCGTTCCACTTGCTGCTGACTCACGGCCACTAGCTGTGAATTGACCATGCTTCGGACCAACTGGGTGCCTAATCAAGGAACAAAAACGTTAATAAAAACCACAAGGTTCCGGATGACAGAACAACGAACACAGAACTGGGAGCCAACGATGCCTTAACTCTCATGTGGCACACAGTAGGTAAATCACTTTAACCTCTCCTCTCCCTGAAGTGGAAAGCTTTCCCTCTGCTGGCAACAGCTAACATTAACAGTTATAGCAGCTAAACTCACAATCTAGTTCCAAGTAACACAAATACTGCATGAACAAAGCTCACTTAACAGACAGGTGGAGCACTACCTTATACAGGTTTCCACGCTGCTGCTGCCAGCAGTGGGAGTTTAAATAGCAACAGCAGAAACTTTTGGGCAAAGAAAGGGAAAAAACCAAGAGAGTAAGGAACATCAGAACACACAAAAGCAGGAAGTCTCTCTCTAAAGAGTTAATTTATGGTAGCTTTCCCTCCTTTTTCAAATACTGCGGGTAGCTACGAGCCTAATTTGAATGGGTTTGCAATTAGAGCTGTCTCTAATTACTAGCAGTAATTTGAAAGCTGGATCTAGTTCCAAGTGTATCTGTATGCTTTTGGAAGTATTACTTTAAGACCACTGATTTTTGGTGAAAATACATTTACTTACCTCTCACAGATGATGGAAGGTTAGCTAACATTTGAGAAACATTTGGAAGACGAAATACATTCATTTATTACTATTATTACTACCTCTAAAAGCACCCATTGTGAGTGGAGGACAGAATGTGATAGCCTGAAGTACACTTTACCACCCACACAAATACTGTACTTCAGGAGGCACTTCTCCCCTTGAAGAAAAGCAGCACTTACACTAAAAGCTGTATTTGCAATGACTGAAATAATTAGTTGCGTAATTTCTTAAAGATAATTACTAGGTCTGTAAATAAACCTAGAGAGAAGGGAGCTCAGAACTTCCAAATTATACTAACGACACTAACTTACCTGGCACGCTGTTATTTCTCTGTCGGGTTTGTTTGAATTCAGGACAATCTCTTCTGACATGACCCACATCCCCACAGATGAAACACCTTTTCTCCCTTGTTTCTCTGTCATCTTCTTTCACTTCTTTCTCATCATCTTTCTCATTCTCCTTTTTCTTCAATCTGAATAATAATTTTTATTAGCAATATCACAAAACCACCAAGAAAAAGAATCCCTGTAGAGCTGTTATATTGGTGTGCTCAAAGGAAACGGTTACACCACCAGCAGCTGTACCAGAATACAAATATCTTAGGAATCCCAGAAAAAACACTTTCAGAATCTGGGCTGGTTAACAACCTGTTTGTATAAACTTAATGAACTTAAAAGCTCCCCAGGATTGTCCAGAAATTGTATGACTGCATTAGCACAGGACTATACTTGCAGTTCAGCAGGCTTAGCCTGCCAACTAGTTTGGGAGTAGTTCTATGCAACAACCCACCGAGTCAGAACATACACCAGAGAAGTTATCTGCATCCTGTAGATACCTCCCCTTGACTGAGACGGTGTATTTCTCTGTCAGAGTGCATCAGCATCCTAAGCCTAGCCAGGATGGGAAAGCAAGCACTGAGGCTCTCTCAGTCAGTCAGCACTAATACAGCAAACAGAAGAACTAGTGATCAGGGGCCAGGACAAGAAATAAAGGTCTTTTCCCATATGGTATCTGTAGGATTTCTAAATATTAATGCTATTTTGCCGTACACACAATTTGACACAGATTCTGCATGGCTGTGCTGTAGCAGCAGTCTGTGTGAAGAGCGGATCACAGCTTCTTTTCCTGAGGCAGA
>NW_010171957.1:10847-38786 GCF_000695765.1 Mesitornis unicolor | reverse complement strand
GGAAAGAGGTGATGCAGTTCAATGTGCTAGTGCTTGTGCAGAGTGCGTTAAGAGAACGGCTGAAAAAAACATTCAACCTGTGACCTTAGGGTCCCAGTCCAGTTCTGTGTCTCCTGAACTCTGCTGACTGAACAAAAGGCTGGAAAATAAGGACTCTGTAGCAGTAATGGACCAAAAATCTTACGAAGAATTATGGAGCACACAAGTCAACGTAAGGAACAAGTGAATAAGCCCAGACTTTAATCTGCATTCTAAGGGCTTCAAAAGGTTTTAGGAGTCAGACAACCTCCACTGAACGGGTCATTAAAATCCAAAGACATAAAAATGCGAGCAGTGCAGTTTCTCTGGTGTAAGCAATACACAAGTGCAGGATCACTAAGTGACTGGCACTAGTGTGACATTACAGGAATGCACCTTAACTGTGTACAAGTAACGACTCCCAGACTTTAACAAATGAACGTTTACCTGCCTCGCAGAGGAACATTATCAGATCTACAAAACAATTCAAATCCGACACTGTCTTACGAACGTGATCACTACAGGAATCCTTTTTAATACTCTACAAATTGTGCAGTCAGGTAACATGGTCTCCATCTGAATGTTTACACTATAAAAAGATAATTTAGTGATCTAAATTTTAAGGTAAGCTGTAACTACAGATAGATCATGAAGCAAAACATTAACATATTCTAGACTGTTGATTTTACTCTGTGTGTGCTTGCATAACCACTCTAATATTTAAAGAGATAACCAGAAACAGTCTTAAGAAAAGCAAAAATATAACAGGAAACTGAGGATCAGATATCAAGCTTCGATTTTTCTCTGGAATTCAGCATATTCTTAATCTCCATTAAAATTTAAAATATCCCTGTCTCTCCTGATAGAATCTTAAAGACGTCACATTAGTTTTGTCCATTACTCACCTCCTCCTCTTTGGACAGTCTTTCATGTAGTGACCAATTTTGCCACAGACACGACAACATCTGTCATTGGGTGCTAATTCCCCATCTGTCAGCACTTTTGAGTCAAAGAAGTATTCCTATCAAAACACATCAGACAGATACAAGACATAAACCATCCACTTACAAGACTGAGAAATGCAAGCAAAACGGGCAGCTTTCACCTCCTAAGTTTCCTTAAATTTCACGGCTTCTTAGATTATAGCCAGTCTCTTTCCTCCTCCAGATAACGGCAGCTTTTTCAGAGTTAAGCCACTTGGGCATTTAGTCTCAGGGCCAGAGACTGAATTTGCAGAACAGCTCATCCAGGCTCCAGCCTGCTGCCTGCCTCTGACTTCCCCAAAGGCTCCTCAGAGGGCAATTTTTTTTGCACATGATCTATTTTGATATCTGAGTCACTGCTTGTACGTTTTCCAAAGCAGACTACGTGCCTTGCCAAATGACACGATGACGTCCCCCTAGACAGAACACAGCTCAGGTGGGAAACAGATGGAGCATCTGCACACTGACCTGCATCACTCTCCTCCCCTCGAATCTGCTAAGGACAACTGCAGTTCTGATGTGTGTCAGCTGCAGTTCACAGGCTCCGAGCAACAGAAAGACTGTGAAAGTACTTATCTTGCCTGAAATATGGAAATAGAGGTACAAATAGAAACGTCCTAACCCCAGCTCAGGAACAAAGTCCCGCTGTAGACTTACGTGATTTACTGAAACTTTCTGCTACAGTTTCCTCTCTGTACCACTAACCTGCAATACAGGGCATCGGCTTAGGAAGAACATCGACAACTCCTCCTTTGTGGGGCACTTTGGAGAAATAAAATGCTATGTAATACTGTTGGCATTAATTACTTCACCTAAGAGACAGCTTATTTGCATGCTAAGGCTGCTTTCTGTCCTGCCTTCTATCTGAAATGGTCAGTGAAAATCTGATGTGCGGCTGAACACAATCGAGCACATACACAAACACACAGCATATGCTTTCCAGAAGCACTATAGCTTTGTGTTGAATGTATATGCAAACAAATTTAAAAAAACTAATTAGCAATAATATTACATACCCTTACATACTTGTCAGTTTTATTTAACTACAGCTGCACTGCAATTCATTATTGTTTGTATCACAGTAGCACTCAAAAGCCCCAATAAAAACAGGTCCTATTTTACCAGGCGCAGTACAAAACAGAACACGATCACTGCATCAAAGAGTACTTACTACAAACTCAGGAAAACATGGATAAAGCAAGCAAATGGAAAAAGGGAGATTTGGAAGGATAAGGGTAAATAAAAGCTTTCAAAACATTTTCAAAATCCCTTAGAAGCACAAGCCCTGTTGAAAGCCACTGGGAAAACAGTCCTCTGAACTGCCTTAGAAAACACCTTTTTAAGTAATGTTAAAAATATTAATACCAGCTGATTTATTTACTCATATTAAAAAAATGATGATGACTGGACCCTGTAGCACAGAGGAGTATTTCTCTAACACAATACTGCATAAACACATTCCTGATCCTGACTCCTTATGTAAATTCTGAAAACAAAGATATATTAAAAATAATAATTAAAGAAAGTTAATCACTGTCCTTATTCCTCCTTAAGCAGCAATCCTTACTTTCCTCACCAACTGGAAAAACAAGTAGAATGTCATGTCTCATGAGTCTGTTTTCTCTGACTAGTGAAGCTCCTAAAGCTGTTTCTGGGTTTTACAGCCCATTTTGCAGTTCTCTGCAATACTCAGTATGACACTATGAAAAGTTTTTTATAAAACAAAACCAAATTAAGTTTACGTTCCCTAAACCTGCCAAAAATACCCATCACCCATCCAACTACACCCGTGAATTTTATATTGCAGGTGCCAAACACCAAGCCACACATTTTATGCAGATGATGTATAACTACGTACACTGTGCATATCAAACAGATAAACACACAGAAGAGATTTGTTCTGGATGCATCAGTTCAGTGGATGAAGTAAAAAAACATAGTAAAAACTACAAAAACTTACAGCTTCTCTTCCAACAGTTGGGTAGAATGGGGTACCAAATAATTTTCTCCCATTGATAAACGCCTTCATTATGAAATTGGTCACTATTGAAGACAGACAAAGTTATTGGAAAACACCGCAGGCACAATACTTTAGAAATCAGTGAACATTAATCACCAGTAGGCATTAATAGCTTACTTTTCCTAGAGACTCCAGCACCGAGATTATGATTCAAGTCAAAAGGATCTGTGTAAAGAAGGTGGAAAAACAAATCAGAGTTGGAAAAAATATCGTGCAAGAAAAGTATGTGTTTTAACACAAAGAATTCCATTTTAAACGCAGCCACAGAACAGACGATAGCAAAGCAATGCTGTTTTAAAAATACGTACATAATCATAATTAAGAGCAACTTATTGACATACACTAAAAGTCAGGAGCGTAATCCCATTTTGAAGCTGTCAGATTTGCAACAATGTTCTTTAAACATGGATGGTGGTTTCCTCACATAAAGTCCTTGTGCAACAGGGAGAACAGATCCTCAAGCAACAGCATTCATCAATCTCCCATTAATGGGACAAAACTCGAGCACGTCAGTACCTTCAATGGCGATACATTTGGATGTCCACTGTTTCTCAAACGTAGTTAACAGCTTCTTCTGCCGGATGCTGATCACGTATTCCTTGAAATCAAATTCTTCAGTGTAGAATCGCAGCAGCCCAAGCCAGAGCTCTCCAAGTGATTCAGTGTTCTTCCCAAGAGAAGGCAGGCGCTTCTTCTGCATGCAATCGTAGTCACAACTTACACAGGCACAGCTACTGAAGTACTCCTGGACTGCCCCTCTAACTATGAGCTTGCCTACCACGAACAGTTTCACTTGATGGAAGTAAGGTTACATCCCTACAGTTAACGTTACCTCAATCCTGGATTGTTTATTTAGAGTAAAAAGAACTTTTCCTGATTTATGTTACTTAGAAATTATTTAAAATAAACCAAGAAAGAGCAGGCACTCATTTCAGCAAAACAGGACTCATTTGGGAAGTTATAATAATACGAATATGGAAGTTTAACTACTCTTTTATGTATTACACTGTTAGAAATATATCAGTTTCCCATAAAAACGAGCTTTAAGGTTTAGTGACTCTTCTGGAATTAGAGTATTACCAATTCTTCCATGTCATCAAAGAAAAAGGCATTCCAGCCATCCACCATTCTTTGTGGAATCTGTTTTCCATCAAATATCTGCCGAAATAGAGAGGGACACAGTTACCACTCTAACTCAAAGTCACCACAAAAGACTTGAAGTTTTGTTGGTAAGAAACAGCACAAAAATAAAAATCTTTTAATTTTAACAATTACTTCTTATAGAGGCAGAATTTCCCATTGGTAAAAAGTCCAGAAGTGTTTCTGCATTATTGCGATGCCTCTCAAGTTATCTGTGTATTTTATTACTACTTGTTCTTTGCAACTAAGAAAACATGACTGAATCACCTCTTCAAGATTCCAACATCCCTCTTGCCCACAAAATCTCTAAGGAGACTTTACATAACTCGTATTACATTTTGACTTTAGCAAAGCCAAGGGGAAATTCCACTGTTATTTAAATGCTCCCTCAGGGTAGTAATAAAATAACAACTCCCAACCACTGCTAAAGTATCAGCAAGAAAGCCTGGGTTTCAACTGCAGTGCTTAAGCCAATTTTCCTCTTGCAAAGTCAGAAAGGGATAATTTTCAGAAGTGCTTGAGAGTTCCTGAGAGTATCCAGGAAGAGGCAGAGAGCTGTCTAATTATACTCTCCCCACCGATGCAATGGAGGTACAGACTGTTATTTTCTTAAGTTTCCTGGCACACGTCGTACATTATCTTCAAAGTTGTATCAAAGCATTAGTTATCCTTTTTCCCCCCCTTCATCAAATAATAAAATAAACTTTCTCCTCTTACAGATAAGGCATTGAGCAATAAATGATGTTTCTGACAACAACTGACGGAAGAGCTGGACTCGCATCTCAAGAGCATCTGGCACAGTCTCATAATTACAATTCCCCTCCCTCCGTACTGCCTGCCAATTTTTTCCTGCCGTGTTCAGCATATAAATACCATCATAAAACCAAAGTCCCCAAGTAAATACAGCAGCGGAACTTAGGTCTAACAGATTCCTGATTTTGTTGTAATTTTCCTGGTAAGTTTTACCCACTAAAACCAAGAGGGAGTTAGGAACCTGCTAATGCAGAAAGGCCTCATGTTCCATTCATCCCCCTAATACTAAAACCCAAACTGCTCGTATTTAGCTTGAAGAAACAGTGCATCTATTTTCATAGTCTCTTTTTCTGAAGACCTACCTCCTGAAGAACGGGAATAACTGGTGGATTCCTCTGTTGTAGAAAGTACAAAACCATAAGAATATAGGCATACGAAGACAGACTACCACGGGATGCATCACCAATGTCGCAGCGCTGAAAAAACACATTTTAAACAAGATACTGAATTTACATTTTATTCTTCCAGACCAGCAGCTATGTCTGAGAGCAAACAGAAACCCCACCAGTAACAGAAAATACATTCATTTCAGAACTAAAAATTGTTTTATGAAGCCTGAAAAATAAATATCCTTAGAGTCAAATGCCATCTGGCAAATCCACAGCGTAATTTGACTAACGTAAAAACAGAATAGCTTCTCACAGACCATTTTTTCCCTTGTTTTTAATGTGCCAAATTGAAACCTTGCAGTATTGAAACCTGGACATCAGACGTAGAGGTTTGTTGGGATTTCTGTTTTGGGGTTTTTGACTTAGGCTCTGGTTTTTTTTTTAATGTGGCTTTTTTTTCATTTTCCTAAACTCATGTTCCTATGATTCCTTATTGTATTGGCTCGCCCATTTATTTATTTTTTTAGTATTTAATTAAAAGGCAAGTATTGCCATGTTGTACTGGCAACTTGGGCACTACCTGGCATTTTGCTAGCATACATGCATGTACCTCATGAAACCATCGTCCAGTCTCCACAACACAACCTAAACCAAACATCAGTGAATTTCCTTACTACGCTTGAAAATCTGACTACGGTATAACCTTCGTACAGCACCTGCTTCTAAGCATCCCTTTGCTCCAAGTATGTCTTGTAAAAAACAACACATTTTTACCCGCTAAGCATGGAGAAAGCAGGGATTCACAAATTTCTTTCACATCAGTGGCAGCAGTGACAGCTGCTGCGGTTTTTTCTGCCAACGTGAACAGAGGGGGAAGAATTTTGCGCAAACTCGCGGTATTTGTACAGCTAGGAGGTCGCCTCCATGCAGATACTCTTGAATGTACGTCCCACAATTTGGAAACTTGATCTTTACAGTAAGATTTTTAGAATGTATACAATAGTACGCAATACTACCAAAAAAAATTAAGATCCATTATTATCAACACAAAGCACTTTTAACCTGCACAAAGAAGAGACAGGGCAATATTCTGCACTACTGTGACTATACCAAAAAAACCCATCATTAGTCTTGGTGCCAGTGTAACGAACACGTCCATTCCATCCTAGAACAAAGTTATTTTATACATCTTGATGCATTTTATTATATTAGCATCTGGTAGCAATAGGTTTTATTATATTAGCATCCTCTATAACCCGTTTTTATTGGCCTCTATTTCACTAAGCTCTCTTTGGATGTGTTTGGGGTGTGTATTTAATAGTGCAGCTTGAACAAAAAGAAACACCCCGCTGCAGTTACCAAAGGCTGCACAGTAGAACACTTCGCTAGAACACTGTGAGGGAATAAACGCAGGGGATTTGTTACTTGATTATTTCCAAACTCTCCCAGTCAAGTGCCTGTCCTAGGCACATCAAGCAGAGGCATTCACTCATCAACCCACACCTACTCCTACTTTTTCAGGAAGTAAAAGAAGCCAAGTACGCCCTAAGGAAGCTGCAGTAATCTGTGGGCTGCTCCTAGATATGGGAAGTCCATGCCCAGCCACCTGCCACTACATCTTCCAGGTACCATTTTTCCAGTTTTGTTCTGTTTGTGGGTTTTGGGTTGGTTGGTTTTTTTTTTTACATTGTAGCTTGTTTGAATTTATTTGTTTTTAAAAAGGAAAGTTTTCCTTTCATCAGCTTCCTCTTAGACAAAAAATCTTTCAACAGATAGCAGAAGATCCCAGGACTAAAGAACTTGACTCTGACACACACAACCAGATGGAGCATAGTAAGCTTAAGAGAGCACTTCACATTAATAGCATTCTACAGCCTCCTTTCCAGTTGGTATTAGCAAACGGTAAACGGCGGCTGTATCAGAAAACACTGCACTGTACAAATAAGAACCTTCTTTTTGTATTACCTTTGCAAAAACTTTCATTGTATAGCCCAGGTATTGCACTCTAGGATCAATAGCTGCATATGTAGCCAGCATTCTTGTGTTATGCTGTGCCTGGGAAAAGGAGGAGAGAGGAAAAAAAAAAAAATCAAACAAGTGTTTCAATGTAATTTCTGGTTAATTATAGTCTGCGGTTCAAGCACAAGAGATGCATAATACAATTGGAGGGGTAAAAAAAAAAATCACAGTATTTCATTAAAAAAACCTTGGGAAATACCAGCAAAGAACTAAGTCCATAAGATGACTCACATTGGAACAAATTCCACAAACTGCATCTTGTTCACAGGTGACCGTGAACCCACGATGTGAGAACTCGTGCAATGTCATTGTGCGAGAGGCAAGCTGGGATGAGGTGTACTATTCATGATGGCAGAAAGGCCATGGTGAACGTGGCACTAACAGCTTCTCAGGAGCATTCACAAAAATGCTTTGTGTGCCACGACGCTGCTCTGCCATCAGCATGCATAAAACTACGTGGGTGGGGTGCAGGGTGTAGGCCACTGGATTTAAATAACGTAGGAAAAAACTCCAAACACACAGAAGTATTTTAGTTCTGGTTTCAAAATGATTTCCTCAAATGATTAGTTGAGTGAGTTACATTAAACTAAAAAGCTTCCTTTGAAGACAAGGCCAAACACGAAGAGATGCTTACCAGTGTATTGTATAAACTGATGTCTCCTTCTAAGCCACTTCGTCTGTGTTCGAATTTTACTATAGGCACTTTGGCTGTTGTTATAGGCAAGATGTTTCTCAAACCTGGGGAAGCAACACTTTAGTACATAAAACACTTCCATTAACTATATATACAGTAAATGTAAATACAAAACAAATAATAGTTTAAAAAAACCTACCTGGATGCTTCTTAAGAACCTTTGCCAAACCTTCTATTATTTCTTTACAGTTTAATTTCTAGGAAAAACAAGTATCACAGCTTCAGATGTGAAAACATCGATCCTATCTAAACAAGCACATTTACCATCAAACATGTATTCCATAGAGGAAAAGCCTATGTACAACAAGCAGTAAGCAATAAGCCAGCACACCAATTTATGTAGAAATTATGTAGAAAGACTTGTGTTCTTTACATGGACAGTACACTAACCCTGTGTGAGCCTACAGGGCATGTAAAGTGAAATGGGCTGTATCTGCCCCCAGCTGCGCAGTGCAACCAGCCAACGTGCTACCAGCAGAATCCCACCTCTTCTGTGTACAGAAATTTTAACGGAATTAAAGAACTTCCAAGAATACTCGAATTTAAAATAGTAAATTTTATAAATTTCAGAACTCTTACCTCTGCATTTTCATGTCCTTCCAACGTCATGCAAATATCCAGATCACTGTCCCGAAATCCAAATCCATTCTTTGAAGAGCCAAACAAGCAAAGTCTGGCTTTGTCTGATCAAAAGAGCAGACCAAAAAAAGATAAATCCTTTCACAATCGAACGGTAAGTGCTTGCTGTGGAACACTGCTTAACCGAGAGGTGTGGGTGCCCATGAAAGTGAGCTTTGAGAGAGGGCTTACAATGCCACTTCTTAAGACCTCACTTTTGATACAGGAGGAAGCACAGTACAATACTTCAGAATTACTTCTAGGAAGTACAGTAGGATAAAGCCAGTGTCATTTTTACGAGTGAGGTGTGTTACAGAGTTACTACGAATAACCAGTAAGTGGAATCTCTAAATGTGATGCAATGGTTTACGGTGTGCGACTGCACTTTCCCGTTTTAAATAAAATAGTGTGCAAACACAGGCAGCAGCACAGCTTTACCCCACAGGTAAGACAGAGCTACTCGTGAGGTAGTCAAGAAAATACTTCTGGTTCCACTCACACTCTGTCTAGGTTACCTGTGACTAGGTAAACTGGGTCAGTCAGAAGACAGAAGCAATAAGATTAATACACTTTGCAGAACATTCTTTCCTAATTGTTTTGTTTACATTTTTGTTTGAAAAAGGATCTTATAATGTCTTCTCATTCTTCTAAACGAAAGAAAATTATGTGATAGGAAGCAATTTCTTCCAACCTGAAAACAGTACATTTATCTGTTCAACTGAAATCAGTGCAGGTAACACCTATTCACAGCTGCTTCTAACTTTTAATGGAATTGTAAATGCTAAGTTTCTCAAGGTTCTGTAACAGGTCTCAATCTTCAGCTGCTGGCAGTAAGTGGAGGACACCGGTGGTGAATGGAAGCGCAACTCACAGCTCCTTGACCACAGGCCAGCTACAGCAGAACACGGGGCCCTTTGCGCAGAGCCATGGACTGGAATTCAGGAGACCTGGAGTTGGGACCTGGTCTTTGCACTGTTTTACACCACCTCCAAAAAGTCACTTTGATCTCTGTGCCTTGCCTTCCCTCACTGCAGGAAGATACTTTGGCTATTTTATAAAAGGGATGCAAAGACAACAAACTCATTAAGATTTCTAAGATACTTAAACACTGGTGACCGGGCAACGAAAGCACTGGGCCCACAACCCAAGTAACACTGAAACCAACTGGCCAGGGCCTACTCAGACTTTCCTTTTGTCCTGACTGCAATACTCCTGTACCTGTTCCTCCACTCTAGGGACATTTCCATGGAATAGCATTGCGGGATATTGAGTTTAGAAGTCTGCAAGATAGCTTTACACAGAGAGGGGAAAAAGAGATGCCACTGCTTTATGGAAGAAAAATGAGCAATAACGAGACAAATTACATCTGCATGCTCTGGACAACATTAATGAAGGAAGCATTACCCAGAATTACTGCCTACTGTTACATACCATTATACTCTTTTCGAATAAATCTTTCCAAACTTGCCAGAATTTGTTCTCTGTTTTGTTGCTCAGATAAAGGAGGGGATAATTCATCTAAGTAAAAACAAGTTAAAACACAGTCAGATGCGACATTCAGCCACCTCAAAAATATTTTTCAGCTAATTAGAAGTATTGGATACCATTTTTTTTTTTTGTTACATTGACTTCCCTTGAATATGTGGTTTTCTTTTTGATGCTGTCATTAGAGCCATTAGGATTTTATTTCAAACATCTGTTTTTTCCAGAATTATTCAAACGCAGAGAGGCCTGGGGGGCACCCAAGGTTAACCCACCACAGTACCCAAAAGGCCCTTTTTCCAAAAGCAGCCACAGAATTTGAGAAAGGCAAAGACCAGTTTCACCCAGAACCCAATTCGTGGGACCACTGATGACTTTTTACAAAGCCAGTGAAGAATCCCACATAGCATTAATTTCTCAAGTCTGTCACGAGACTCTGATATCACAACCATGGATTGTATGAAAATAGAAACACTGATCAATTTGTAGCTTAGGGTACCCTGGAAGAGCTTCTTCCCACTGAATCTACTAGAGTAAGTAATTTAACTGTACAGTTTTGGGTTGTTTCTTTCCCAGATTACGTATCACAGTTCACAGTGCAGTACAAACACTTCTCCAACTTACCAAAACATCTTTTACATACTATATCAAGTATTTCCCGAAATCTGTCTGTCATTGGTGGTAGTGGTTTTAGATCAATTTTCTTGAAATCCTCTGGGCAGTCATTTTTGGAATGTCCATCCCGTTTGCAGATGCTGCATACTATAGTCGGTGGCTTTTTGGAGAAGAAAGGAAAAGTGCACAAATGCAATTTTACTTCTAAGGTAGTTCAATGACCACACATTTCCACGTAAGTCATGAAACCAAGAACACTTAACGGATGAACAGCAACAGAGTCTGCGAACAGCTCGCAATGGGCTGTGTTCAGTTCTCACAGCGCGTGGGAGCGCCTGGAAATTTTACAAAAGGGGACTGGGGGGGTGGGGGAGTGGGAAGGAAACCACGAAACCACCAAGAAACAAAACCCAGGATTTTTGTTTTTCCCCTATGGAAATCAGAAAGCTTTGCATAAGATGGGGGCAACAGACCACCTAGTCCCAAAGGCACACAGGTTCTGTATTTTCCAGTCCTGAATAACAGTAACTCTACAAACGCTTGAGCCATCAGACTGAAACTGGGAGACTCCTCTCATCCGTCCACCCTTAGGCTTCTGTGATTTAGAAGTAATAGCCCACTGACTCGTCTCCTGTACTGCTTAAATACACAGCTTACCTTTCCTGAAGTCAGAATAAACTTATCAAACACATAATGCATTTCTTCTGTAGAGAGTCTGCCTTCATCTTTGAGATCATGAGCTTCCACCGCTGGTTTGCAGTTGGACGAGGTAGCTGGTGTGCCAGTGCACTTCTTCTGAGAAGACTCTGTTACCAAATTCTGCCTACTTTCAGCATCAGAAAATTCATTACTAGAATTTGTGTCATCAGGCTGATACTCACTGCAGTTACAATGGTGGCTTAGCTCACCTTCAGTTATACAAACTGAAATTTCTAACTCATCCCTTTCTTTAAGTGATTTTTGCTTTAATTCACAGCATTCATTAGAAATAGGAGATAAAGCTTCTTCTTTGTCTTCATCATGATTAGAGTCCAATGTTGAAAGTAGCAAAGAGTCCACGTTCTTGGTAGTACATCTTTTGGCTACAGCTTCTACCACTTCATTACATTCAAGTTCGTTCTCTGGTGTGTTACATCCACTTCCTGTATTTTGATTATCTACAACTTTCTCCCCTTGTGGAAGGCAACAGTTGGCTACAGGCTCTTCAGATCTCGTGGATTTCTTATTATTCATTTTCCCTTTTTCTTTTTTCTTGGTATCTGGCTTGGACTTGATCCCATCTTTACTTTGTGGGCATGCAAAATATTTATACGCTGTTCTAAATCGCTCCAGGATGTACTCAAAAACCATCTGGCTATTCAGACTTCGAGCAACATTCCTCTTGAGTGCAAAAGGATCTAGGAAGAAAGAGAACAATTTCATGAGTAACCTTTTACTTCTGCATTTCACTAAAGCAGCTGAAACACCTAAGCTATGATACAGCAGGTAAAAATTAGAGATTCTTATAATGTAATTCAGAATTTTATTTGGATATGCTTAGAAAATGTAAGGCCCACAAGGTTTTTTGGACTTCTTCCACACAAAAAAAGGACACACACGTGACCATGAACAGGTAGCCACCACAAATCATCCTAAACAGTGTTATTTAAAAAGAAAACCACAGGCATATCGTACCGTTATATTATGGACCATTTCTAAAGTAGAAATGAAAATGAACATACAAAGGCAAAATAAACGTAAGCCTGCCTGAACTTTTTTCCTTCACTGAAGGAGAATATGCATTTCCCCTAAGAAAGGAATTTCTTTAAGAGTGACATTAAGGTTATAAGGATGATATGAACCAGTCTCACCAGGTTTCATTCTTAGTCCTTCCTAGCGGTTTCTAGATCAAACATGTTTTCCAAGTAAAAAGAGCACTTGCATAGCTGCTCTAAGTTTGCCTGGGAAGATAGTGTCAAACTGAGATTCTGTTACTGCATCATTTCAGTTACAAACTTAGCATTTAAAAAAATGAATCAAAAGCAGGAATTAAACACAAAAAACCTATAAAACAAACAAACAAAAACAAGGCAAAAAGACCAACAACAGCAGGTACCAGAACCAGAACGCAGGCTGCTTTTTGACATTATTTCCCGTTTCTTCCTCAATAACTGGCCCTTTCATCTTACAAGTATTAGTTTCCCACATGCTGAATAAACATTACTGTAGTTTTAAAACTCTCTAGCTAAAAGTGCTTGAAAAGAATTGGGAGAGGAAATTAAAGCCCCAGGAGTGATCTCAAGACCCTCTACTCAACAAGTGCCTCAACAGTTCATTGTTTGGTTTTCTCATTATTATTTTTCTTTCCTGCTCTTCTTGTATCTTCCTCACTTGAACCTCAACACACCTTCAGTAACTCATTCTGCCTTTAAGATTCTTTGACCTGTTTCTCCTTGTCTGCTCCATCAGCTCATGTGTGTTACACAAAAGCTACTCAATCAACACCTCTAGAAAGTTTCCAAACCACATTATTTATGCTTTTTAAATGGTCTCTTAACCTTCCTCCAACACCCAATTTCTCTATTCTTAAGGCAAATTCAGAAAGTCAAATTCTGTGACTTCCTCTGTTACGTACTGTTTACGTATTATTTTGAGTTGAGGAACAGAAATAAAGATATCTTCCAGTTTTAAAGAAGTAATAGACAGAAAAATTTCTCTCTTTGTCTCCCCAGCGTATGTAACTCAGGGTATGTGTAACATCAAATCCATATGGTCTCACTCTCTGAAAAAAGCACTTCCCTTCAGCAGCCCATTCAGGCCCTGAAGCACAGCCTACAATGTGACATTCAGTTCTGCAGTATGGAAATTGTACCAACAGGAAAAGGGACAAGAGAGGATGCTGGAGGAAAGTGGCACGTTGTGTGTGTGTTACTTGGATGGGTTTGCTCCAGTTCACTCTGCTCAGAGCTAGCCTCTCTGCTCAGTCTGCATCAAAATCAGAGGAAACAAGCTGAGAGCTGGTAACGCTCAAAATACGTGGCTTTTGGAAATGCAGCCAGAGATGCTGAAAACTCTTAATATCAGAATTATTAAAAAGAAATAAATACCAGCTTACAGAAAGAATGGATCTGACAGAGATAAGAACAGAATGGTAAGAAACAATGAGACAAAAGTACACCTTGCACTTCAAGGACCAGAGTTGCAAAAAGCAGCATTGAACAGAGAAATTGTCATTAAACAGACTAAACAGCTGACAAAATAGACAAAAAACAATTCAGGTTCTCCTCCAATTACTGATGTAGTTTATTGTCCAGACTTCTTGTGACAGACCTGCAAGTATGAGGTAAATGAAGATGATAACGCAGGATGACTACAGAGCTAGAAATGGCACTATCCTACCTTCAATGGCGATTCGCCTTTTAGGCCAGTTTTTATTCTCTCTGGTTAAGAGTTCTTGTACCCGTATGCTGATGACGTATTCCTCCAAAGCAAACTCCAGTGTGTAAAACTTCAACAGTTCTAACCACAGTTGCCCCAGTGAAACTTGGTGAGGGGTTTTGAATGCTAGGAGAGACTGAAACATATGGACAAGAATGCTCAACTGCTGTAAGAAATGAAAACTCCCTTTTTTTTCCCGTTTCCATCCAATATTAATGTTTAAAGATTAAAAAATAGGGATAATAGATAGAATATGGTTTTCAGTGAAATAAAGCCATGACTTACATTGCCATGTTTCTCCTTTGCATTACTTTGGTTGTCCACTTCCGTGCTTGTTACCTTCTTTCCACCACCTTTTTGTTGTTCAACTTTAGTTTTACTTTCCGCTCCAGCCGAGTTCTTTGCTGCACCATTTGTTGGTGGTTTGTACTCCCACCGCACAAACTCCTCTTCTACACCTTTCAGCTGATGGTCATCTGGCCTCTTTGAATCAAAGCCTTCAATCTAACAACAATTAAAGCAGCTCTGAAACAAGACTGTACGTAATACATACAACCAAAAGATTTCACCAAAGGTAACGTTGACAACTGTGATATTTATTCCCCTCAAGAATAACTCATGTAAGACAAATAAATTCAGAGAATTCAAAAGGAAAATATGTGCCTTTTCTCCAAAATACTGCATGACACAATCGCACAGGCTGTAAAGCTGCCTTTTTTTAAGTCATCAGAATCACCAGGCACCAACTGTGTGAACCTTAAACACCAACGCGTTCTATTTACTAATTTCTTAGGCAATCAAATCCTGCACATTTTACGACCTCGCAGAACCCAGAAATAACGTCAACAATTTAACGATAAGGTTACTATATCACAAAGCACTTACCCAATTGCCCAAATAGGATGGTAAAATACGTGGTTTTCTTTGTTGAAGAAAAAATATCACCATTAAGGCAAAGGAATATGAGGGAATCCCACCTTCAGCCTGACAGTCGATGTGACAGAGCTGTGGGAGAATAAATCATTACTTTACTAACATAATAGATTTTAAATTAAAATGCTGACGTTACAAATGGACAAATATTAATGAGATAAATACCAGAGAAACAGAAAATGCTTTCTCTCAGAAACTGCAGCTGTCATGCTGTGCCACATACAGACATCATGCAAATTACAATAATTTGTACAGTGCCTTAAGTTATATTATTTTATTATATGTGATTCTCTTCAGTTTCATCACATTTTGTGATTGTGAGACACATTTATGTTCTTATCTAGAATCTCAGTCAACTATCAGGTACTTGTTATTGTGTGATGTATTTCATGTATGGGGATGGGGATTCTATACCTGTGGCTGTAATCCGCTACTGATCTCTTCTGTGAATTCAACAGAGATGTAATAAACATATCAGACTTTCAACAGTTCTGTGTAGTTTCTGCTGCTGCTGCTACTGACATGTTTTAAACAGGATTTTTTGTGAACACACCTTGCTAAATCAAGTAACAACAGTAATACCATGCAAGTGATTTTTCAATAAAGCCAAAACATTTTAAGTTGAGTATGGCCTGGCAGCAATTTCAGGACTGAATTACAAGACAGTTAAATGTTGGCTGTGGACACTGTAACTTGGTTCTTATGAACACCATTAACATCTGTAAGAAATCCAGCAGGGTGTGACAACAGACCTTTGTTTGAGCAAGTTTGCAAGACCCGACTGCTCTGTTGAGCTGGTTTTCAAGGATCAGTTAACTAGCTTTAAGGAACTAGCATAACAGCTTGCTAACAGAATAGTGGAAGCTTCAAATGTATTTAGTGTTTCATACCAAAATCTTCACTCTCGTTTGGGTCTGTTAAGGTAAGAGATGACCTAGTGGCAGGAAGTTCTTTTCTAAAAGCATATTCATGGTATATTACACATTACATCATACACAGCACTTAAAGAAGAGATAAACATATTTCATTATCCTCAATATTTATAAACTTACTCTAGCCCAGTAGCGGAAAGCCAAAACCAAAGGGATAAGGACAGGCTCCAGTTTCCCAAGTGCAGTCAGCAAGTCAGTTGTAAGGCAAGCCACGTCATTCCTAGCGCTTACTTTACATGTCAAACCACTGTAATCACAAATGTAAAACAGATAAAAGGAGTTATTGCCTTATATATACACATGATGCTTAGGGCAGAGTGGAGGTGGGGCATCACATTTACCACAATAAAAACATGCATCAGTGTCTCCCTGTGTAAGAACCTGAACTTTTAAAAGAAAAGCTACAGAAGATAATCCCATTTTCTTTACTATTAACTCCTCAGTTGGATCTAGAACTTACAGAAGTTTACTACAGCTAAAGATACAAAACAGCATTAAGAATTTGCTCTGAGTTCTGCCATTACTTAATTGTGCAATCATACATCTCAAACTCCATGTGTACCTTCCACAAGTCAAATAAATAAATAAATACTCCAGCCCTGCTACATATTAAGAGTTGGTAAGTCCACAAAACAGTTTCTCTGTACTTCTGTGCTGCTTCTGAGAATGATTACTTCTATTCTCTTAGTACTTATGAGGCACGTGCGTTATCTGCAAACACAGGAAAAGATATGCCCGTTTTGCTGCATTTACTTCCCCAGAGTTTCCATCACATACCTCTGTCACATAAAGCAATGTGGACATCACTCACCAACCATGTTTCATTCTGGAGGTTGCCAATTCTTAGGAATTTACTGAAAACTGCAAGATGATTTGTCCTTACTGGTAATGTGTATCTTAAAAAAATGTTTTTAAAGTCTTGGATTAAACTGCTGGCAGAAATTTTAAATATCAACTGAAAAACATTCCCCTTTTTCCCTATTTAACTAGAACTGTTATTTTCAGACTCGTACAACTAATGAACTCTAGGAGGCACAAAAACAAAGCCAAGCTTTCTTTCTAGACTGTATTTTTGTGTATGAGCAACTCCCCTTTAACATGGATGTTAGCTCAGTGTTACAGTAATTCTTCTTGTAAGGAGTGCTGGCAAGCAGCTGCTATGAGCAGGCATAGCAGAAACTGGTACCTCATTTAAAATCCTTTTCAACCACATGTACCTTTTAACATCTTTGCAGAAGACAACAGGAACCTTGGCATGGAAATCTGACTCCACATCCGAGTAGACAGCTAAGCAAGAAGAAGAAACAAATGATGCATGAAAGTCTTTTAAAACGATTACATTTATACCACACTTTTACAAAACAACTCAAATTACATGGTGCGAAGCTGACCAGTAAGAACCATTTCCTTGTTACTTTTGATGCTTAGCACCAGTATCACACAGCCAGCAGGGGAAAAAGTGAAACAAAACAAAACCCCTTGTCAGGACACTGGACTGGCATCTCACCTCTTCTAGAACCTTCTGTCTTTACAACATTTGGAAGACTCAAGGTTGAATCTCTGACAAACCATCAGGATAGTGTGAGAAATACAGAGCTGATGTATCCAAATTTCCTGACGGATCAAAAGTGCAATACTATCTGTGTCACTTGGTTTAAGACGTGCAGATTACAGGGTTAGATGACCTCCTGACAGAACAAGGAGGCTACAAGTTCCAGAAGTCTTTTAACAGTTCTTGCTGTGGAAAGCGGAAAGTGGCTTTTGCTTTATTGCTTAGAATTTCTCCTACAAAGAGAAATACTTTCTGACATTGCATCTGATACTATTACCATAAATCCTGGCAATCTGAACTGGACTACTCGGGCTGCCGTTCTCCTGCTTCAGGTTCTCATCTCTCACTTACACAAGCACCACCAGTCATAAAAAACAGCTCAGATACAAAAATGGATTAGTTTTCAACTGAAGAAAGTTTACAGAAAAATTAAGCATAAAACCTCCTGAACAGTAGTTGAAATCTTAATTAAACAGAAATGAGATGCAACTAAAACTCACCGCTGTTCTTCAAGATCTCAAGCACCTGTATCAGAACATCTGGTTGACTCATCTAAAATGACAAAAGTAGAGCAGGTTACACTATTCAGACTAACCTACTTTATTTTACAGTCTGCTTAAAACCACTTAGGCTACACAACTAGGAACACTATGTTCTTTCACAAAAGTGAAATCATGTGTCAATAGTCATGAAAACGTTAACTGTGTCTGTCTGCACCATGAAAAGAGGTAGTAGTAAACCTATCAGGCAGCTCTCTTTTAGCCTACAGCTCTTTTCGTTAGTACTCCTGTTCTAGTTCTGTATTAACAGACTCCATGAAGTTAAAACTAAATACTTGCTTTGTATTCCACAATTTCGATATCAACATACGCCACTAGAAACACACAGCAGTAAAGAATTCAGTGACGGTACTTTCCCAAGGGTTTTAAAGGTTGTAATTTTAAAATGTGTTTTCTTTTCTCCCTAGAAAGCAAGTTGAATGGTGTTTCAAAGATAAACTGCAAATCGCTCAAAGAGAAGCTAAAAATCAGCACCGCCTTGGAGCCTTTGCAAAAAAGTGACATGGTACACTCCACATGCAATGGTTTGGAAAAAGGGCTCTGCTTTGCTCCTAACTGCAGTATCAGTTCAAAATGCTACGTGTAATTACACACCTGAAACAGGTACCACTGGAACACACAAGGTCAAAAACAAAAGCAAGTTCAGCAGTCGTGCCTCTAACAAGAACATGCTGCTAATGTCACACACCAAGCGTGAACCAACAACTGCAGTGTTAAAGGTGAGTTATACTGCTCTGGAGGAGTTTTGTGCCACAGTAACCTAAGATGTGACATCTACTTGTGACTAAAACATGAAAGCAAATTGTCCCTTTTAGCTTCATCTTTAAAGGGGAAGGAGGAGAGGGGAATGAAGACCTACAAGATTCTATTATCTGAATCACGAGTACACAGAAGCACACTTATCCAGAGCAAACTGTTCTCATATTGCTTAAATGCTTATATACAAGATTTAAAAAGGCGAGCATAAGACTATCCAAAAATCCAGCATTAAAAGTTCTGTAATAAGCCATCAAACCTTTATCCACTTGACTCATAGCACACCCGACACCAAACCACAGAGTACAGTCCTTGTTCTACTCTAAGACCATATGTCCCAATAGAAGATCAATGCAGTGGAGTAGAAACAAATGTTGACGACTTTGATTTAAGAAAACAGTCTCAGTTCATGCAAGATAACACGTACATACCTTAGGGGGGAATTTGATATCAATGTTAACATCGCTGGTCTTAAAAGCAAATCTAGTTAAACAGGAGCCATACATCCTCAGCGAACAGTCTGGAAGAGAGAAACACCATTATTTCACAGCCAGTAAATAAATTATTCTTTAAGGGATGACTCATATCTTGCTTTAGACACTGTACCCCCAAAGAGGTACTCCCAGATTAATGAGTATTGAACCACTTTCTCACTCCTGAAAGGTAATCATTGCCATAACACAGCATCGTAACTCTCTCAAACAAAACCAGAACAAAATAATTCTTAAAAAAAGAAGATAAATCTTATACATACAGAGCTGCACACAAACCTTTCTCTACTGTTCACTACTTTGAAAAACTAGCCCTCTCAAAACGAATTTCTGTATGTTACATAAATGTTATTACTAATAATACATTGTAATTACTTCCTATGGCTTTTCTCAGTAGTAAGACTTCTTGCATTAAAAAAGTCACGCCAGAACATCCCATGTGTTGTACACTGTGCGCGAATGAATTTTTTCCTAGTTTACAACTTAGCAAAACACACTCACTAAAACAGTGGGCTCTGAAAAGGGGAGTACCAAACTGTCATTTACTACAGATTGCCGTTTACTACTCCTCCACATCGCTCATCAGTCCAAGCAAGTCAGCCAGCCAAGTAACACTAACACAGGAATTTTGATGGGTATTTATGTAAAAGCAGTGACTTCCTTTGCTTTGTCCTCTGTCAGTGGAAACGCAATAGCACGGTAGAATGGACACTGACAGGAGGAGCCACATATGGCAGTGTTATGAAGCAAACAGACTAGCAAACCTCAACTCAAAAAGCCCCGTTCTATTCAGCATCTCATGTCTAAGCACATATTTAAAACAGCTCCTAGAACTAAAGCTGAGCGTCCTGCACCAAATGAGTAAAGTCTTTCTTACTACTGTATTTTACAGAGCGAAGGGAAGGCATTCTAAAATAAAAGGACGGTACAAATATCATCTCGGTTCCAATACAGATGAAAACAAAACCTTTAAACTTATTTTTTTGTCAATGAGATTAATACTGTCTTCTGTTCACAGTCACTGAAAACCAACCATTGTTAACGTGATGTCAACATTACTGCAGCTCCACAAATCAGTTCTCAAACTCCCAGTGCATTAACTACAGGAAATGATGGGAAATCAACGTAAAGAAGAAATGTCAAGGATTATTTAATCGTTCTACTATTTCTATTATTTTGTTTTCCAACAGTTGTACACATTGAATGTTTCACGTGTAGGACTGAAGTAGCACACTGTACTTCTGATCGGGGAGGACGGGGAACACGACCATTCAACCTATCCAGACAGCTCACGAACTTCATTGACACACTGAAGGAAAAAGCCAAGCAAACAGGACTAAGCACTTAACCTACTCAGACATAATTTTTTGGCTAAATTATTCTTACTTTCAAACAATGTAAAGCACTCAATCAAGAAAAGGAAGATGAGGTATGATATTTATACGTTGTTAAGTAACAGTAATATTCTGACCTACTTAGAACAATTCCAGAGACTCGGAAGCTAGCGTTCATCTCAAAGCACACCTCTCATTTAGGACCCCACTAACCACAAATATACCTGAGAAGAAATACCCGTTAAACAATAACCCTTGTTGATTTTTATGACTTGTTTTAATGAACAGTTACGGATCAGTACCTGGAGATATTTCAGATCACGGGTCAGTACTGAAAATATCTCATACGGTTACCAAAACCACTCATAGCTAAAGTCCAATTTTTTTTTTCCCCTAAAACTATGCTTTAAAAACAATTGTCCCATGCAACTTTTACCTGGCCTGAAAGCTGTTATAAACAACTGAAGGACCGGTAGAAAAAAAATACCTTTCAAACGCCACCTCATATTCCCCTCTGCTACATCTATATTGAGTGCACTTGGGAAAAAACTCTCTACTGTAATAGGCACAGATATTCAGGAACGCTACGTGAGGTATAGGTGGAGGGGCTTGTAGGACTAGAGCCTGAGGGAGATCCTCAGTGGCTGAGGCTTTAAACACAACCAGAAAGGAAATACTTCATGCCCTGGAAATTTCCAGTCTTGATCAGAAATCCTGACTTTCAAGAGGACCAACAGCTTCAATAAACACACACCAGAAAGAAGCCAAAACAAGCGCAGTCACCTTTTCCTCTTTTTGTAGGTTTGCTAGCTTTTAAATCAACTGCCAGCCTGTATTAAAAAGCCTGTATATATCAATATTGTGTAATATAAAGCTAATTTAACCCCAAATGCATTAATTAAAGTACCGAAATCCATGTAAAAAATAAAACAAAAATTCACTTGAAGAAAATAAAGAACGCTACGAATACCTGGTAAGGGCTGCTGAATAATTTTCTCCATCTCGTTGACAATTTCTTGACGAACTCTGAAGTCATCATCTGAAATGCCTTGTTCATTTGCTGCCTCAATGAGCGTAAAACTCAGAGCAGCCAACTGTGCAGAAGACGGGGGTGGCAGGGCACGCAGCTCGTTTTCTTCTTGTTTTTCCTGAGTAATTGTTGGACAGTAAAGGTAAAAACAGGTATTTTAAGAGAAAAAGGTTATCTCACACTACTGCCTGTTATCGGAACGCACTGTTTGCTGTCTGTGCTCTTCTTTTTACAGAGTGTCCTGGCCAAACACTTTCAAACGTAGGAACCCTGCCTGGCCTAACTGGCAAACCCAACAGTGTGGCTCACGGAAATGACGGGGGATGCTCAGTGTTTAGAAGAGAACGTGTTGCTTCACAGCCGGCAACTGGGGAGGAATCTGCTGTGTTACAGTCCTGAGCCACGTTTTCTGACAGCTCTGAAACAGAACTCATCCAAGGAAAGTGAAAAGCCGTATTTGTTCCTACACAATAAAAGTAACTGAGCTGAGAAAGTGTTTTCTGGACACACAGATTATTTTCAGCTATCAGAGGCAGAAAAAGCATCCCCAGCTCCAAGAAAGTTTCGTAAGTTGAGTCCCATTGCTGCCTAAACAGCTGGTGCCAGAAAGTGCTATTTTTAGTGTAACAAATGATAATCAATTTAATCCAACAGCAAGAAATACGTCCTATGCACCAAGCCATTTGGGAGTAAGTACAACAACGAATAAAACCCGTGACTGACAACAGAAATAAATAATAACCAGAAAGTAATTATGCACTAAGAAAACACAGTCCAGCATGAAAACGCCTGGTCAGTTCTAGGCTGCATCTCTCAACTCTTTCAGGCATAAGAAAGAATTTGTGCGTTTTCAAAGGGTTGTGTTGCTTGGTTTCTAAATCTCACTGCATTAGGGCTCTTGAGTGGGGAAGCCACAGCTGCTGCTAAGCTTACTTGACAGTCAAGTATCTCACAGAGCTGTAAACAGGTATGCTTTACAGAGCAACACTTAGTTACACACCACTTATCACTGCAGTGTGGCACACGAAGCTATTTGGAGACAAGTGTTAAAAACCTAAACTGCTGTCTGTCCTGTAGCACTCCCATCCAGCAGTGAAGCAGCCTCACTCCTCAATTCTTATCTCCATGCCCAGACGAAAAGCAGGGTACAAAAGTGTTTCTGTACCAAAGATGCTGCTGGTCTGCTGCCATTTTATTAATTTTCTTTTCCGTGATGCCACGCAGCAGACAGCAAGAGAACCAGAATCTTTTACAAATAATAACGGAACGTAACACAAACGTTACTTTCCAAGACGCAATGGATTTACAGCGTTCAGAGTTTTCCAGGTGATGGCTTGCATATATGATAGATTTAGAACATTAATTACAAACACAGGCATGGTAAGAAATACATGGAAACAGGAGTAAGTAACTGATTGAATTTTGGGGAATTATAGGAAGAGTAATTGTAAACACCTGAAGCACAAAACCCTGCATATTTGGTAGTTCTTCATCAGCATTTACAAAAATGGGTTGGCAAGATCTGTGTGCCATTTACTGGATTTCATGCATGTAACAGTCTCGTAAAGCAAAGCAAACAGTAACACCACGGAATCTGATAAGGAAATTGTTTTTCTTTTTGAAAGCCTTAGAACTGTTTAAGATGAAAAACACATCCCTAAACCTAGGGAGATGATGAGTGACTCAGGAACTGAATGATGACCATGAGCCAGCACTGTGCCCTTGTGGCCAAGAAGGCCAATGCCATCCTGGGGTGTATCAGGAGGGGGGTGGTTGTAGGTCAGAGAGGTTCTCCTCCCCCTCTGCTCTGCCCTGGTGAGACCGCATCTGGAATATTGTGTCCAGTTCTGGGCCCCTCAGTTCAAGAAGGACAGGAACTGCTGGAGAGAGTCCAGCGTAGGGCTACAAAGATGATCAAGGGAGTGGAGCATCTCCCTTATGAGGAGCAGCTGAGGGAGCTGGGTCTCTTTAGTTTGCGGAAGAGGAGACTGAGGGGAGACCTCATTCATGGTTATAAATATTTAAAGGGTGAGTGTCACGAGGATGGAGCCAGGCTCTTCTCGGTGACAAACAATGATAGGACAAGGGGTAACGGACACAAACTGGAACACAGGAGGTTCCACTTCAATTGGAGAAGAAACTTCTTCTCAGTGAGGGTGACAGAGCCCTGGCCCAGGCTGCCCAGAGAGGTTGTGGAGTCTCCTTCTCTGCAGACATTCAAAACCCGCCTGGACGCCTTCCTGTGTAACCTCATCTGGGTGTTCCTGCTCCGGCAGGGGGATTGGACTGGGTGAGCTTTGGAGGTCCCTTCCAGTCCCTGACGTTCTGGGATTCTGTGATTCTGTGAATCCCTCCCTACTGCAACTCTCTATTTTGAAGTCTAGACATAGCATCCCCTCTGCTCAGCCATCGCAGATGCAGACAAAAACTTCACAAGTCAGACAAAAAAACCCAACATCCCCAAGCCTACTTCCAGTCCCAGGAGGTCTTGCTACCAACAATATTAGTTTTGGAAGAAACAGAAAAACTGTTTCTCACTTCAGTTACCCCGCCTTCTGTTGTTACTAAAAGTCTGATGAACTGCCCTCCATTCACAGACACTAATTCAGAAGCAATGACTAATAAAAAGTTCTTTCCTCTCTGCCTGGATAGACCAAGCTCCTTCTCTCAAACAGAAAACGAGCAACAGAAATCTGTGGGTCTCTGCTCAAACTTTCACCTAAATCAAGGTGACCAAGGCAAACACACCACATAACAAAAACAAACCAAAACAATCAGTCAAAATTTTATTTGTTGACTTACCATGATGTTTTTCTTATGACGTTTTTCTTTAATATGCTTGTGAGCTCCCTGGATATTCTCAATGTGAACTAAGCAGAGCTTGCATAGATACTGACAGTTGGTGTATTCTGGGGAGCGCTGAGGAGAAACAGCCATAGATTCAATGAAAATGTTTCTGCCGATAGTGTCTGAAAAACTAAATTCTTTGAATCATCAATTGTATTTAACAGCTACGCAACACTTGTAATGTCAAGGTGCTTTGCAAACATCAAGTAATCTTCAAAAAGACACAGCTGAAATGTATTTTTCACCCATATGACAAGCAGCGAAAGCGAGCAAAGGAAGTGCGATGACTTGAATATTATACTTTCAGTAAATTTCAGTGAGGCAAGATTAAGACTGAAGAGTTTATGCCTCTTAAGGCTGACCTAAAGGCCAGTAAGCCATTCTCTTGTCAGCTCAAGCTTTTAATAACTATGGATTTATTAAATCTCAGCATCTATCCTCCTTTCTCTGATGAGAAAATGGGAAGTGTTCATCATATTATCTACTCTACATGCCACGACAGATGGTGGTGTTGTTTGGCTAGCATATTCACAGCGTACTGTGCAAGGACTGCATTTTTTGTTCCATTAAAAGGGGTGCGGCTGGCCAACAAGGAGGAAGATAGCCAGTTTCTGACTTACTAATGACTGTACTCCGGATAAGGTGGGATCCTCTGACAAGGGGTAAGATATTCCATTTTGATGATTAATGTGAGATGCTCAGAACTGGAGAAACACGCAGAACAAGCATTTTTTTCGTACAGACAGGCTGGGAGAGATGGAGTACACAAACGGTGAGCTGGATGTCTGCAAGAAGCAGACGAGCCTCAGCAGATGATAGAGGGGAGAAAAGAAAAAAATCGCTACTTTCGTAGGCTACAAGAGGAGATACTGTGGACTTTATTCAGCCAGGAAACGACTGAGAACGACTGGACTAAAAGGCAGAAAAGACTACTTCTGCAAAGAAGAGGGGTTATTTGCAAACACTCCACTTTAATCCGTCATATCCTGCAGCTGTATCTAATAAAACAGTTACAGAGATTGGAAACCTTTCGGTATGCTCACTGCAAAAACAAAATTGCTCCAACAAAAAGCCTCAGTCTTCCTCCAGACTTGTTAGCTTTCTTTCACGTAAGTGCTATCAGTTATAACTGGGAGAGAAAAAGCTACTGAACATTTTCACCCTAATTCTAATATATTTACTAAAACCGAAAAGTACACCGAAAACACCAGGTGTTTAAGCAGAGACATAACAGCGAATAAGCAGAGAACACCATTTTAAGACACTAAGGTGGACTACAGAGCTGTTAAACAAATCTGACGTACTGTACGGAAACCTAAACCACTGCTAAATTTGGGCCAGTTTTTCCACTTACTGAGTTTGATCTTTCGCTTTTGGAAAAAAAAATGAAACAGCTCTGTCATTATGCTTTTATTACTAAGCCTCTTCATCCTTATTTTCTATGAGGCAGACACCTGGTAAGATGAAACTAAACATCCATTTGGAAAACAACTTATAAACAGTTACACTTGGCTGGCTCCGAAGAGTCAAGTATTTGGTACCTGATGGCTGGGGCAGACCAAATTATTTCAGCAACTCTTCCCAAACTGAATGACTATCAGCACTATTTTTAAAAATTGGGTATTTCTTTACCATACTGATCTGCAGTATTATCTCACCGTATGTTTCCAGATAACACCTTTTATCTTGCCTTTACTGGAAAGCCTTTTTTAATCATCTAGTTATGCTTAACACCCATGAAAGGGGCAAGAACTGAAAACAGCAAGACAAAAAAAGCTACAGATTACTACTTGAGTAACACAGATGCATCCAAATAGGCCAGGCCTCATGAAATCTGTGCTTAAATATTCAGGAAGCTAAACCATCTCAGAGTCAGTTGTATTTTAAAGAACTAACGGAGAACTGGAAGGTTCCAGATCTCTAGGAAAGAGAAACTTCAGAATATATTTAAAAGTCTAAAGAGGATGAGCCAATGAATTAGAGGCCAGTCAGAATTAGCATCCACAAAACCACTGTAATAAATTACTAATAAGCACAGAAAAAGAACACGCCACAGGTGACAAACTGATCTGCTATAAACACATTGCACTAAACCAATTTTAGGGTTGCTTTTTTAAAGATAAAACCATAGGGCTTGAAGAAGCAGCAGCAGATGTTGTATCTTGAATTTTACAAAGATGTTGTCACTTGTCATAGTATCTCAAAAGGAGACCATAAATACTATCTAAATAAAGTACAGTAAGGTGAGAGCAAAACTGCTCAGAAAACTCCTCAGAGCACATACCTAGGACTGGTTCACCACCAGTCTAAAAGCACGTGCCAAGAATTTTTCAACAAGGGTCCTTCTGGGGTCAGAGACATTCATGTTTTTGTTGAAGACTTAAGAAATGCAGTAGAGGGTGCGCTGACTACAAATGTGAAAGACACCAAGTGAGGAGAGTTTACGGAAGACGTAAGATAACGAAAATTCAGGGATCACAACAAATTAAGAGAAATTTAGTAAATAACCTGCAATTAAATAATATCAAAGCAAAGTATCATTCCTCCTCAGACATTATCAACTGCAAAAAATGCAGGGCTGGAAACACCCGATCGTGTGTTTGTTAAGAAAAGAATATGGGGATCACTGCTGGTCAAACTACAAGCCAACATCCTGTCACTGCTAAAAAAACAGAGATTTTAAATACAAATGTTGTATTTCAGACAGATTAAGTCAGCTTTCCTCTTCATACATAAGACCCCAGCCGAAATTGCACATCCAATTCTGGATACCAGTTACGCGGTGGAAGCCTACAGAAAAGCAACAAAAATGAACGGGTAACTAAAAAAAACACCTAAGACAGAAGAAGAAAGAGTGAGTCTGAAGAAGGTAAGACTGCAGGAACAGTAATGATCTTCAAATGTGTAGAAAGTTGCTGACAAAAGCAATAAACTTATGTTTATTTTCCTAGGACAACATATGAGGGATTAAAATGCTGCAAGAAACACTGATATCAGAAATTAAGAACAACTTCTGGGTTACCTATACTGACTTCAAAATCTGTTTCACTGGAGATAATACTAAGAACAGTTCAGACAAACATTTGTAAGGAGTCATCCTGGACTGGTGGAAGGCTAAGAAACTGAAGACAGCGCAAGGTTCCTCTCAATCCGGTATTCCGAGTTTCCAGGTAACCAGGCTTTCTAGAAGACGAAACAGTGGAAGTTCTAGAAGCAGCAGCACCGTAAGCCTTTAGGTCTGCAGAACTAGAAAATACTGTTCTACAAAGACCACACGTGCTACAAAAGGGACACTAAGTTTCCAATCCCTATCATCTGCCACAATACATGACTAGTCAACTACCAGGGACAGTATC
>NW_010171957.1:0-10816 GCF_000695765.1 Mesitornis unicolor | reverse complement strand
GCGGTTCATTGTAAAGAGAGAGATAGCGGCAACAGGCTGTAGCAGAAATACCACCTAATCAGAAATACGGTGATGACAATGAAAGAAGACACCCATTTTCTTATTTACCTGATAAGTAACTCAACCTACTTTTTCAAGTCGGCAGATATAATCTCTTTCCAGGCGTTCCTCAGCTTGTTTCAATCCCAGTTGCTGTTCAACTGTCAGATTAGATTCATCAATAACGGCAGCGGTTTCTAAATAATCAGCTTCCAAAGTACGTTCTTTAGTTGATTCTGAACTCTTTATTTTACCTAGAGAAAGAAACAGTTATTTTCTTCAGAGTCACTCAAGGAGAGGAAAAGCAAAAGTTAAGAGCACTGGGCAGTTAAGAGCATCTCACGAAGGAGCTGGATATAATCTAGAGCTACGTTCTAGTTTTGGCCAAAGGCTGGCCAAAATCACCGTACGATGTTAGAAACCTTCCAGTATGTTAACCAGTATTTTGGAGAGACTTCAAATATCAGTCTGCTACTAAGAGTGGTATCAAAAAGGGGGGGGGGGGGGGGAAGGTAGATTAATTTAGTGTTTCAGTCATAACTTCACAGCCTCTATTAGTTCTTCAAGGCAAGAAAGGGGTTTTTTTGTTATGCAGAACAGGGTACGCGAGATCCCGATGCTCCACTATAACAGAAATAAGAAATATTAGGCTTAAAATCTTCTACACAACACATTTTGTTAAGGAAATGGTCACAGAACTGCCTTAAAGACATTCATACCCAAATGATCTTACAGAGCCAGCCACCAGACCTCTTTGTCTCGAGGGCTGCTGGATTTACGTGTGAGCACTCTGCGACACCACCGTGCGCCCACGGCGAGCAATCCCAGAGCTCTGTACCGCTGCCACTAACACCACGCAGGTCACTTCCCAAAGGCCAGTTCCTCTAGATGCCTACGAATTGTTCATAGTCCAATCTGTACAAACATCTGCATCTTCAGTTATTCCAGTAGGTTTTACATCAGCAAAAGTGAGGGTTATTTGTGTTTTGTCTGTTGTTTTTTTTTTCCTTTTATTTCTTTCCTACTAAATGAGATGAGGGCCCCCAGACTAGCTAGAAAGCAAAACTGAGCAAGTTTTCAAGTCCCGGTTTCTCAGTGACAGATGGTCCCTACAGTGCATGATGGTGGTCTACAAAGAGCTGACTGGTCACAGGATACTGCCATTTCAACTTGATTTTCCTGTTAAATTTTACAAAGACAGCTAAGAAAATATGCACTTTAATATTTTTCTAGTATTTCCATTCAAGCAGCTGTATTTTAATGCAAGCAACTACTGTAGCTGTCGCAATAGTGAGAAATACTTCAAACACGAGGTCTGCACTGGCGCATCATCTTAAAACAACGTTTTTATTAGACAGAACAGACAAATCCTGGACTAAGGAGTTAAATTGAGAGAAAACCTGACCCATATATTTAATTCTGAAATTGAAAAATACATATAAGAATTGAACACTTGTAAGGGTGGCCACTGATGGATGGTACATATTCCAGAGCTCCCTAAACTGAAAGGCCATCTACCAAAACACATTTTAAACATTATTAGTAACAAAAAAGCACACCACTCACAGAAAGAAGGTAAACATTTTCCTACTACCTACAAAAAAAAACCCTTTTCTTGCATATTTTCCCCCAATCTTTCTGAAAAGCAGTAGTATCTGGCATTTTTGTAAGTAGCACTGATATTATGAAGGGTTCTCCTTTCCCAAGACACCACATTCACAAGATTGCCTGAAACCCACGCACACTAAGTACCTTGCAAAGATGTTCAGGTCTCAGGCACGAGAAAAAAAGACAGCTATTATCATAATCTCTAATTCTCTATGTAAGTAACTCTCCAAGCCTGCATTAATAGTATGTTCTCTCTAAATGCAATCAGCAACTTAAGACACGTGAAAAAACGCACAAACAGAAACATTTTGAAGCCCTTCTCAGATTGTTAACAATTTTACCAGAAGAAAGCAGTGTTGAACAATACTCACTGAAGTCATCAGGCTTATGTTCCAGTTTTCTTTGATCTGAAGCAGCCTTCCCAGGATCACCAGTCAGATCAACACTGGTCTTCGAAGGATGAACTCCCAGCGGATTTTCCAACACCAGTTTCTCTTTCTGGGTAGCTGTTAAGGTTTCCGTACCAATCCCATTCCCTGAAACGTGGGAGCCTGGAGAGTTTTCGCCCACTGCTTGAGCTTTTGTCTGTTTCAGGTTTTCCGATGCTGCTGATAAATTAGAAAATTTTCTTGCTTTTCCATGACTTCGATCCTGCACGTTTGAACCCATCTCTTTAGTTCCAGGAATACAACTATTTACTTTACATGACTTACTGTCTCCTTGCTTTTCAGAACAAACATCATTTTGTTTACTTTTTTTGCTGTTATTCCCACTTGGAGAACTTCTCCCAACATCCTTCACAGATTTGTCATTTCTGTTATGTTTATAATTTTGATTATTTGTAATTTTGACTGCTTTGCCTTCCTCGCAGGCAAGACGGACAGACCTCCTTGGCTCGTGATTTCCATTCTTTGAGCTCCTGGCCTCTTCCATTATAGTGAAGACCTGCTTCTGCTGTCTCTTGAGACCACTTGAAGTGCAATTCTTCAGCAATTTGCAGTTGATTTTAAATCCACTGTGCAGGTAAGGATCGTAGCTGATTGTCTACTGAAGAAATAATGAGAGACATTTTTAAACTGAAGGAAAAATATCAAAGCTCTATGTAGACAATACATTAGAATAACACTCTCTAAAGAAAAGAGTAACTATGAATTATTATAGGAAACACGTTAGGCCACCGGCATAAGTGAATTTTCATAATACATTCTGCATTAAAGTAAAACTCATGAAAAATTTTATCATCTTGACTTCTATTTAAAAGAGCAGGGGACATGAAGAGATGAAAAATGGCAGAACATGGCAAAAAACACTCAGTGATCAACCTGCCAACAGCTTGCTTTTTTCTTGTGGTCCTATTTTTGGCTCTCTGAAAAAACCAAGAACCAAGATGTCTGCAACGACATTGGAAAAAAAAAAAAAACACATCTGAAAAATAGCACTCTAAAAGCATATCGCTCAAATTAGCCACTAAACTAACTCAGTTTCCAGCAAGCAAGCTCCCTTTTATTAACTTAATTTAAAAAAGAAGTAGAAATATAGCTCAAACTATTAATAATAAACCTGACCTGCCACCTGTATCCACAGGTACTTAAGCATACTTCTGACACATACAGTTCTCACAGAAGTTAACTGCCATCAATTAAATAAGATTTTGATTACCAAAACAACTCACAAATAGTAAATGCCTCGTTTAGCTGCAGATTAACTTTACTTATCTAAACCTCAGTCCTTCGGGTGGCTGGTGTCCCATCTGAGCTTTACGATGGAGACAACACAGACTGTTCTTCCAACGGGAAGCTAAGCGTGAATAAGTGGTTCTGTGCGTAAGGAATTGCTCTTACCAACACCGAAAATGAAGGGGCAATCTGTAACAAGAATTTGGATTTACTTTTTTTAAGTAACACTGAGATAGCGGTAAAAATAACTTTTACAAAACTCTAGCAACATATGGAGTTCAGGAATACAGTGTCTCTCTTTCCTGTCCACCTACGTGTTTGGTAGGTACAAGCACGATCCATGGAAATGTCTGCGCTTTAGAGAACCCATCAAAAAAAGTAGCTTATTTAGTGAAGAAAAGGAGTAACAGTGGTAATTCACTGGCTTTCATATTAGAAGTATCACAATGTACTTTCGTACTTAAATAACGTGAACCAGAAGGAAGGATCAGATTAAAATACCTGGTTAACAAATCTTTCTGAATATTCTCATTTAAAAGGACAGTAATTTTTCTTTTCAGACTATGTAATGGAGTTACTATACCTCTCACTTTAAAGAGACACAAATTGGAAAAGACTTCACGACACAAAGCACATACTAAAAACGGTTACCTTAAGCCTCTACTGACATGATTGAAAATACATATTATCTTTCAAAAATGAAAAACAAACAAACAAACCAACCCCACAAGAATTTCCATGACGTTAAGGTCAGCATCACAGTCTGCAGTACAGTATATTAATCTGTACCACTAAATTCACCCAAACAGCTACGTATCTTGATCTCACAAACACATTTATTTAATATCACAACTGTCTTCTACGAAACACTGACCACATGTGGCTCTGACTTCTAGACCAAAAATCAAACAGATGCAATCGTATTCCTCCTTGGACTGCAGTCAGTCTTCCCATAGCAGTTCTCCTCAGCTTGGCAGAAGCACCTACTGCCCACCCGCACCAGCGCCGCTCAAGCCTCGGGGGGTCACAACAGCCCAGGGTCCCCACAGGCTGGCTAAATTACTCTACTCTGACCACCAGTCTACAGCACTGCTCTAAAGACTGGTGAGATGTTAGAGGGTTGTACAGGATCCCACTGTCTTTAAACTGAACTCTACTGTGGTTATCTTCTTAATGTAATCAAGAGAGGTGGGTTTTTCAAATTCTCAAATATTCCTTATGTTTTAGGTGCTCAACCTGAAGAGAGGGGGGGGGAAATGAAACAAGAAACCCCACATATATCAGTTCCACTTTCGTTTCTGGTTCATTTCTGACATCCACGCCACCCTTCAACTCCAGGCTGGAGCACTCCCAGGCCACACTTCCACATTCACTGAAAAGCAGCACAGGTCGGCACCAGCTCTGCCAGGAGCAGTTAACTCTCTCTGGCCAACCCTGGCTACTTACTGCCACTGCCCGGGCTGCTCCCTCCCTTGTGCACTCCTGCAGTCAACAAAATCGGAAACCCAATCCAGCTTAACATAAAGCTGGCACAAGGGAGGAGGAGGAGCAGGAGCTGGTAATAACAAACAGCTACAGGGTGGGGACAAATTCTTTCGGCACTACTTGCAGCTTAAAGCTACCACGAAGCTCCGGCATTCCAGTGAGGCTCCATCTCACTCTGCTTCTTCTGTCTCAAAGTGTTAAAGTAATATTTTGCGAGAAATTTAAAAAAAATCCACAAAAATTCTACTGTGGGTTCAAATTATTTTATCTCATCCATTCAATAAAATAGACAATTATATATTCAAAAATAAGGTATTCGTTTTAACCAAATTCACAAATGTGATGGGAAAAAAATAACTAAGGAAACCACTAATAAAAACTATCTTTATAACCCAACTAATAAGCTGAGTACTGTGATAACATTAAACATTAAGAGAATGAGTGTAGTCAAATGCAAGTCATTAAGGTTAAAAAGCACAGATATCTTTATTCCTGAGAAATACAAATAGAGATAGGTTACAAAGCTTCCTAAGACAAGAATATTTTGAAAAAAAATAAAGTTAAGAGTTCCACAATGAAATTTGGAATCTGAAATGCAAGTGCAATAAAAATGTTGTTGTACTTTGGAAATTGTTTTGTGTGGGGTTTTTTTTCCTTCGCTTTTTAAGACTGAAATGATTCAGCAAATAAAAAATAATCTAAACCGCTGTAGCATACTCAATAATAACCACACTACCATCTCACAAAGAACTGCAAAGTCAATCAACGAATGAAACAACATTCAAAACACAAGAAGAGACCACTAATAAACCCAAGGTAGGCTCAGAAAGACCCTTCCTCCTCTGTCAGATATTGGCCATCTACTTGTGAGAGAGTGAAAGAGGTGCCTCCGAAAACAAGAACATGGTTGGAAACACCACGCTAGAGTGGAGTGAATCAGTGCCGAGGTGGCATCCTTCAAGAAACCTGCATGGGCTGACTTCTTCACAAGCTCGGCTTGTACCCAAGCTCTGGCTTGTGCCAGACCCAGAACCAAAGAAAAATGTTCTTCCAGGCATGCCGGCAACAAAAACAGTTTTCACCTGCATCTGCACACTGGAGTATGATTCACTTGTTGAAATCATTACAGCGTATTTTATCTATCCAATCTCCTGGTGTCACAGGGGACCTGGCTCCCCCTGCTTTCTGACCGTGCGGTGCTAGTTACTTCTCTCAAATCCTGGCACTGTGCAGAACAAGAGTCTGGCTGAAACACAACAGCTGAGGTCAGACAAGATGCCACTCGACCTCAAACTCCAGAAAATTATTAAGGCCAGACATACCTACAACAACCAAAAATGTTTAAAATCAGCTTCGATTTCACTACTGTACAATTCATTTGGGGCTCACAAAACAAAGGAAGACGACTGTTTCACTTTCATTCCTGCCAGCTTCTTTTGTTTCCTCCTTCTCTCAGACCAGCATTAGAAAATTCTGCATTTGAATTGCAAAAAGCCAGGGCAAGGCTTGCTTCCAAACGGGAAACAAAACCAACACAAAACCACTTTCAATAAGATATTTCTGCCATTTTGCTCTTCCACTCCTTCCTCTCAAGTTCAACCGTATTTAACTCCTCCAGAAGCATGCATTTTGAGTCAGACTTTGCCATAACGGGGCCTCTGCAAAGATGAAGGGCAAATCAGTGAGCTCCTGCATTCCGAATTGGCCTTCTTTTTTAATAATTTCATTAGCAGCACAACTGACAATGTGTGGTTTCCTCTAAATTCATTTCGTGCTCCCCTGTCACAGTCTCAATCGCAGCCCATTGGGCAAGCAGAGGAGAGGTGCTGCAGCTGAAGGAACGTACACACTGACTCATCCTTAGCTGCTCCCCAAGAGAAAATGCAACTTCCTCCTGCTTTCCCCTCAGGGGAGACCTCTCCTTAAAAAAATCAGGCATGGTTTTTTTTTCAGAAAATACACAGAAACTCAACAAAATGTTTGACATTGCTTCAAATATCTTCTAAAATTTGGTCCCAGCTTGCTAAACCGCCCAAAAGGAACGACAAGGGTGTACAAGAGCAACTAAAGGAAAAAAAGAACAGTCTCATACACTCTGTTTTGCCAGGGAGTACTAGATGAAACACAAACAGCAAAAGTACTACAAACATAATTGTTATCATTGTTTCTATAAAGAACTCCCTCCTTCGAGATAGAGGCCTGTATTTATCTGAGCCCTGCTGTAAACTGTCCCATGATGATTGTCCCTTAAGCTCAAATCTCCCCAGCCAACCTTCCAACTGTAAGTGGGGTGATTAACCTCATCCCCCCCAGCTGATTACCAACATAGCCCAGCTGAACTTCCTCAACAAAAATAAAAGGAAATTCAGCAAAGAAAGGCTACAGACACAGACAGGAGTAAAAGGAAATGTTGTCTTCTGTACTCCGCTCAGACTGCAGCACAGGTAATGCCTACAGACAGCCCTAATGTGCTTGGGGGTGGCTTTTTTCTGAACTGTTTATGGCCTCAGGCCTATTTTTGTGTCTGATAACCTCTACAAATCATTCAAGCTTCTCCCACATTCTATGCCAACAGCTTACAAATGTTATCACACAGTTATGTTTGTTTTATGATGAGCTAGATGTTACTTTGGAAAAACATCAAGGACTGATAATAATTTGTACTAACTACTAAAACCATCCGAGATTACTGGCCACTAAAGCGCCTCAGGCTCCACCAGCAATAAACCCATAGGTATTCTTAGTAACAAACATAAGTGCTATACAGTGTTTCGGATCTTCCTGTTCATACGCCTACAGAACTTAGACTATTAAGTTAATACCAAAAATCTCTCTAGAAGGAAGCCAGTGCAGCGTACACAAAATCTAACACACAGATGGGGATACAACAAAACTAGCACTCTGGTTTTAGTGAGGATATGTAACTCAGTAGGAAGCTCTGATCTTGTATTTACAATGTGGAGGATTGAAAACCTCTAAGGAGTGATCATTAGATAAGCAATTTTGTGTGTGTGTATATACACACATACACACACATACATATATACTGTAACAGGATTAGATCTGAATTACAGAAGTACCACTGAGTAACTGGAGTAACAGGAAAGGCTTTGCTTGATTCAAAACTTAGTAACGTATGTAGGTGCAAATATCTTACAACTGAATTATGGAATGAGCAGAATATGCTGGATAGAAAGCCGTACAAGATGTGCTTGTTACAGATTATTCTCTCTTTGCACTGACACCCGCTGTCTTTCCTACAGCGCGATGTGACTCACTGAGAAGGTAAGAAATAGGCACGTCACCAAGTGCCAAGAACTACCACTATCTAAACCTATTACTGCTGATGACTCCCATCCCAAACTCCTGAGAGCAATCCTCTCTCAGCGGCACAAGCTGTGCACCTAAGTTCCAATGGCTTCACTTACCTCGCTATCTCTCATGTACAAAGATTCCATGCTTTAGTGTGTTTTGGTTCCCATCCTAGGTTTTGCTGTAACAGTCCTTTAAACATTTCACAATCAACTTAAGCAAGCACTGAAGCCAGAAGTGGGGTACCACCTGCCTCAAATGTCACTGTATGCTGTAAGATACTTGCCGTAACCAGAGCAGGAAACCGATCCAAGGTAGCTCTACCTTTTAAAATGAGCACACACAACATTTGTACACCAAGACAGGTAACGAGGCTGGAGAAAAAACCAGTACAGCACAGGTTTAAAGCCTTTCAGAGGCTAATCTAGCTTCCAGGGGCCTGAACTGACCATGAAACTGGCTTAAATGGCAGCCAGGCATTTAAACACAATTTATTCACCTTATTCTTTAATCTCTCTCTATACTTGGTGCTTATGCTACATAAAAATACAGCAGCATGTATTTGTGGCATTGAAGTTTAACTGGATCTTGTATTAAAGCAATAATGATCCCTTCACCCAATCTCTAATCCTCAAGGAAGGGACAGCCTCTGTACTACTTCAGACCAGTTGCAAACTATTTCACAAACTACACATAAAGCAAATGGATCTTCTACCAGTACCCTCATGTCTGATTTACCAGGATCCAGGACTTTCACTACTGAAAGAAACGCGCTGGAAACCACTACTCTGGAGGAGTTGTCAAGAATACGTCCATGCAGTTGGCACAGACACCGAGTCAAACAGCAACACAAAACTGATTCCAGACTCCCAAGCTCTGCTGACACCAAAAACTAAAATCTGGAAGTTACTTCTTGGTGGAAACATGATTTCATACAGCAGGAGAAACAGAAAATACATTTGAAGAACATCTGACAAATTAGGTTCTTCTTCCCCCCGAAGATATGCTAAAACAGCAGAACCAAAATGAATATACATACATGGATGCATGCATCTCTGGTATAAAAAAAAAAACCAATAAAAACCACCACCAACAAAAAGGTAGAAATCAGATTCATCTGCATTGTTACTAAATTTAGGTAGTAAGATTTCAGTACTTCTAAGTTCAAAGAGTTACTGATCTACCATTTATGTGCAATTACACAATTCATCAAGTAATACACAACATAGTCTCAATGTGCCAAAAGCATCAGAAATGTTGACTTCCCCTGGATAGATTTCATTCTGCACATCAATCCACTAAGCAAATTGTATGAGTTCTCAGTACAAGGCAGTACCAGTATTACACTATTTCACTAAGATAGGGAGGAAAAGTTACATTAGTAGAAAAGCTTTGTAACATTTCAAAAGCAAGCATTATGACTAGAAAACAGGTTGCTCAGCTGGGCAAAATTTTGAACTGCCCTATAGCATCAATATGAACAGACAATCCAAACCCACTGCTCTGACAAGGAGATCCACAAGACATTTAAGAGGAGCTCCCACGGGACATCCTGCTTTGAAGTAGGACACAGGGAAATCCTGCTCCTCTTTCTCCCTGTAGCAGCAATTCCCTTCAGAGGAACAACAAGGTAAATGCCTTGCACCATGCAGGTGTCCCCTGGCATCAGGCAGTCTCTTTTCCTCCGCTAGTTGAGGTACAAGAGAAAAGTCCCAGCTGTTTTCTGTGCAAGAACAGAACACAGAAGGAATTTTCTGATCCCTTTGTAGGTATCTTCTGGGAATACATCCCAATGCATATGTCCTGGGAGACAGTAATCTCATCCCAAAATTAATTTTATGAAGGTATTTTCACTAAAGTAGAAAAGTTATTTTAAAAGCTCACTGCAAAACTGATGTTTGTAAAGGAGACCTCTCACTCCTAATATAGCATCTTCTGCCAGATACTGTGATTAAGTCATACCTCCATGGCTGGTTTACTTTTCTTGTCATGGAAATAATTATGTCATAACTATCTGGAGTCAGACTATCCAAAAAGCACCTACTGAAACTGGGAACACAAATCAAACAAAAACGGGAACACCACATATCGTCTACCTCCAAGCAAATGCAGTGACTCTCGAATCCAGGGCACAGTGCTCAGGAAGCCAAGTGACATGGAAAAAAGTATGAATATTTTAGAAAAATATTAGATCCATACTTAGATACAACCATCTTTTTAATGTCTTAATCCCTACCTTAGCCTAAACCTGATTATATTGTTTCTCTCCTTGTACTGCTACCAGCTCGTCCTCCTTTGATATACCCAGAAACAACCTTAATAGAAGGTCTCAGGTATTATGACACATTCAGCCAACTGGCAAATTGCAACATATTGCAAAAGCAGAGAAGTCGTTCAGCTGTATTTGTACACAAGATAAACCAACAAAAGAGCACAAGCACGTAGGTGAAGGAATGGCCGGGTGTCATTTCGGGTACATCACAGCCCTCAGAAAGGAGAGCCTCCCGCTCTGGCAAGAAAAGGCGGAGGCGGGCAGAGCTTGTGAGGACGGCCCAGGACAGAGGGGCATTTCCCCGGGGGACCTCACCAACTTCAATGGGCTTCGCCCCACACACAATATTTAATTCCACAGGGCGTGAGAATAACAAACTGCATGCACCCAGCTCCAGGCGGGCACTGCCCTAGGACGGACGCCC
>NW_010171956.1:15475-21803 GCF_000695765.1 Mesitornis unicolor | reverse complement strand
ATCCCCCTTCGAATCTAGTTTAAAGCCCTCTGAAGTCCATGTGCATCCTTCTCCCCCTTTAGCTCTCATATCTGTGCTCTGGCAGTGTTTGAAGTCAGCAAGTGAACACACACTGCAATCTCCTTTCTGAACCATGGGACTGCAGTTGCCAGCACACTCTCCCCTTCCCCTAGAAGTAACCTGGAGTAACAGAGGAGTTGTTGTCCCATGCTCTGGCCAGCTTCCACTTCTATACCCCTTTGCAGATTTAAGCAGACACCGCGTGTGATTCACTTCCCACCAGAGCTTGCCAGGCAGTTTGCAGGGTGGTTAAGATACAGTTTGCCAAGAAGATGGTGATGGCCTTTGTGTATCCTGAATTTCATCTGTTCCTTCTAGATTAACTATAAACTGTGGGCATCTGAGAGAAAACAGCATCTGAACAGACTCAGCACAACCTTAAAAAAGAAAAGCCCTTACATATGCTCCTGAAACCTGACTCTTGATGAAACATGCACCACACGGATTCACACTCACACCTTAAAATCAGAAGAGAAAACATCAAAACCTGAGGCAGACCTCAGTATCCAGTGGTTCACTTCTCTCCCCTTATGATGGCAGACACCACACTGGGGGAACTGGAGTCCAGCTTACCCTAGGAGAGGAGGCCACTAAGGGGTTGCAACCCTGGGCTCCTGGCAGCAGGAGGCTGCCTATGAAGTTCTGACACCCCAGGAAATCTGAGCTGCCAAAACAGCCTGAGAGAGCCCTTCTGCATTGTACTGCCAACACGGGAAAGGCTGAACAGAGAGCCCCAGAGCCCACATCTCATGGTACAACATCAGAAGTTACCCCTGATATATCTCTCTCCCCTCAGTGAATGCCAGACACATCACCACATCAAACAGCGAGTACACTTGCACACATATTTCATCAGTGCTCTACATATTGTAGCTCCAGCCCCACAACACAGACACAACTTCTTGTTCATGTTGTGAAGTCGCAGACTGACTATGCATCATACCTCTTACCAGCCTACTAAGATAACCATTACCACTACTAATTCAGTAGTGATGCATCAAAACATTATTTCTCTCCTAAAGCCTAGGAAATCAGAACACCACTGCTCAGCAAAAATAAACCAACATAGTCCATTTTTTTCTTTCTTTCTTCAAATTGATCGTAAGAGACATAAACCACCAAGGCAAACAACCCAGTTTCCTCTCAAGCTGGAAGCTTTTGAAGTTTCTGAGCTGGGCATCCAGCCCTGTGGGTCAATTCATGCAGCTGTGCCCATCCATGCTCCCCAGGAGGGCAGCTGCCCTTTGGAGGTCTTGAAGGGCCTCCACGTCTGTTACATATCCCCTGCATGTTGTGCTCTCCAACACTTGAAGCCATTTGTTGGCTTGCTGATGTTAATGTTCTGTGAACTCTTATCAGACATATTTATTGCCACGGTTGTCAGTGTTTTAGGAAGGCACAGGCTGGCTTGAGTTCAAAGGAGGACCAGGAGAACAGAAAATAAGCCCTGAAGGTCCTTATTTCAGGAGCCTGACTAACGCATCTCACTAAAGAGAAGGTTGAAAAAGACAACATGATGAGTGGGTGTTGATGCTCACAGCTGCAAAAGGTGTTTTGATGCAGGGCTTGCCAGCTCTGCGCAGCCAGACCCAGTTTCTTGCTCTTCATGCTAGAACCTCCGACGATATATCAAGTAAAGTATGTTTCTGAGAGGGGACTGGAGTTAATCACCAGGGCAGAGCACAGGAGGACATCAATAAACTCAGCATTGTTTGAGATTTTCCAAAGAGAAAAAGCAACCTGTGCTGCACCATCTGAGGCGCAGAAGTGTTGAGAGAGTAGGGCATGTGAAGGAGGTGAGGTGGCAAGATCTTGAGGTCCCTCTTTTAGCTCCATGACACATGCAAATACTTTGTGTTTCTGCAGTGTGGTCTGTGAAGGTGGCAGTGGAAAGACGTTTAATGTCATGTTGGGATCTAAGAATACTAGAAAGGAAGGCGCTGCATCTTATGTTGTTACTAGTGAATTTATTTGAATGCAGAGCAACTTAAAAATCAACCATGATTCCCTTTAATTCCAGAGAGATGATGCTGCATATGCAAGAGCTTAAGGCAAAAAATCTAAATACATTTTGTCACTCACCTCTGCAGAGACTTTGTTCAGTGCTTATTAGTACAAAACTCAAGTGAAGGAAAACAAAATTAAATCACTTGTTGCTCTTTTAAAATCTCAAATAGCTCCCATCTTCACAGGGAAGGTGACAGTGAAGACAGCATGGTGTTGGTGATGGATATGAGTTTGTAGCTGTGGACGTGGAAGTCGAGGAATGACAGAGAATGAATCTGGAGGGGAACTGATGCTCTGGAGGACATGAAGAGCAGATGCTATCGATAGCCAAGGGGAATAAAAGCTGGATTTTTCTTGAAGAAGTGTTACTCTGCAGAAGATTTGTGTAGGCCAGGATGCGAGTTACAGTTTAGGTGCTCTCCCGGCTCCTTTCTATGGCTCCTTTCTGTGGCTTTTTCCCCCCCCGAGCTATTGGGGTGCTTACTGCAGCTGTTTGACAGGAATTCAGCCTATGTGAAAAGGGTAAAAAATAAATTTTCCATCATAGTCTATGACTCTATGTTCTCATTAAAATCAAAAGGTTTAATTAACAATAATCATGATACAAATTGCTAAAATACTATGTGGGCTTTGGTATTTTTTGACTCCCCTGAGTGCCCCTGAGGGAGGAGCTGCCCCTGCGAAGGGATAGGGCGAGGTTGAGCTGGGAAGCTCTGCATTGCCTCCTGTCTCCCTTAGCGTAGCCTTGCAATGAAGGGCATAACAAGGTGTCCCTCTCTGCAGCTTGTGTTCTTTTATTGTATAAAATTATAACCATAACATACGTGCAAAAATAAAATGAAGATGTTAGAAGGAGCTTTCCATTTGTAACCTTTTTATGGGGAGCTGAATCCACCCTAACTGAGATAAGCAGAAAGATTTTGTGAAGGACACACAACTTTGCCTAGACTTTATAGACTTAAACTGGAGACACGATGGGGAAATTAGGTCGGAAAAAATAAGTTTTTACATACATAAATGTATGCAGCAGTCACATAACCAGTCATATGGCAAGAAGGCGGGTACTGCGCTGGATCAAAGGGGAAGAGCCTAGCGTGAGATTAAAGAGGGGATAATTGCAAGCAACCAAAAAGTTTTATAATAGAGGTGATAATAATATACAGCAGAGGAAGGAAACTGCAAGGATCAGAAATGAGGATAAAATGCAAATAAAAGAGATCCTTTGATCCTTCTGGGTTTCTCCCCATATAACAGAATTATTTTATCACCCACTTACTTCATTTCCCTTCCACTTTCATCTTGCTTTTCTCTGATAGCTTTCGAGTTCCCCTGTCCTGACACTACACCAGGTCTGCCTCCCTCCACATGTCGTGTAGCCCTGGGCTGTGGGATGCATCGTTTCCAAGTGCCAATTCTAAATGTGAAACATCTTCCATGAGAGACTGTACTTCTGATTTGCCGCTGACTTTGGGAAGCAACAGAGCTGGTGGAGGGAGAAGCTCTGAAAATCACCCCATGTAGTGAGCCACATGGCATAAGTTCATCCTGAAATGCCAAAACTCCTGACCGCCATTCTGAGAGAAAACATTAACACTTAAAGAAAAGAGAAGCCAAGAAAGTAGCAGCCTGGGAGCGGGATTTTCCAGATATTTTTTGAATTTTCTGATTCTTACAAAAGCTATGGAAGTAAAAACCATTTTCCTTCTTCCTTCCATCCCTTATTCTGTATCCTGTTTGGTTTCACAGGTCAAGAGGTCCATGACCAGAAGGAAGGAACCAGCCCTTTCTAAAGAGGACATCATCTGAGTCTCCTAAAAGAAACCTCTGTGCTACAGCACTTCGGAAAGCCTGGTCAGTCCCAGCTAAAAGCTCCTTGGCTTTTACTTGGTTACGTGAGTCATCACCTCACTAACTTCATAGCTCAGGTGTGATGGGAAATAGCAATGGTGGTGCTAATATACATCACAGCAAGGAACCTGCAAGGAGCAGAAGAAAGGGAGGGGGGATAAATGGGAGTGAAAATAAAGAGCCAGTTTCTACTCTAAGTTAGCTAGGAGGTGTGCTGATGGCCTGAAAAGAGAGGTGATTTCTGGGGGCAGCTTGCTCTCTGCTCACCGAGAAGGGATGAGACTTTAAAGCACAGGAGCTTTAGCTGGAAGGACTCTGGTGTTTGTGTTTGGGTAGCATAGCAGTTCCAGCTGTGTGGGAAGATGAAGGCATCCTTGATGCGCTCCCGTTTCTGAGGGTGCACTGGGAAGGCCTGCTTTTTCTGATGCTGCTGAGAGAAGGCGGCTGCAGGACTGAATGTGTTTCTGCTTCTGAGGCAGGACTTTTTTGCTGAATGGCTGCATGGGCTCTATTAGTGAGAGTTTTGCTGCTTTGAGGGTAGGGGATGCCCTGCATCAGCTGGAGAGTGGGTGAGGTGTACCTGGAAAGTGGGAAATGGGTCTAGTGGGACAGGTATAGGTGTAACAAAATGAAAGGGTGCTCAGTGTAGCCAGACTTGAGAGTGGGATAAGGATGTGATGGATCCTGTCCTTCTAGTCACAGCTCTCAGGCTTCAACAGTTCACTCCTGGCAGACGCAGCAGTATCTGCTTCCAGAGAGACATTAAAAATACTTGGGTTTCCACTTGTTGACTCATTTTCTCATCTTTTGCTGCCTAAATAGAATGGGTGAAGTGATTTAAGTGATATGGACAAGTGCTTAAATGTGTGAGTAACAGAGCTGTGGAGCATATCTGCCTCACTGACAGTTGTTATCTTACACCACGCTGGTGGGTAACAGGGCAACAAGAAAGACAGCAGAAGACAGGCAGGGGACTTGGACTGCGACAGCTTAGTCAAATGCACTCAACCACAAGCAATGAGTGGTGCTCCAAGCCTTCTTCACAATGAGATAGTTCAGTATTGGTAAAATTATACAAATAGAGCTCTGATCTGCAAGGGTCAAGGATGAGGTATCTGTTACACTAGCGCTTCCCAGCTAAAGCTGTTCCTAAATCCTTGTGAAGAACTGAGATTAATCCTTCTCAAATTTAAGAACTTGGATACATTGGCCGTGTTTCAGTGTTATGTAAATTGTAGGATTTTTTTTGTGCTCAGGAGTTAAAAATTAAAATTTAAAGGGGGTAGGGTGTGCTCTTTGTGTTCCTTGCGTTCCCAGCCTGGGTCTGAAGGACCAGCCTACCGGTACGTCTCCAGTCTCCCCGTGGTGGTGACTTTGGCAACTATTTTTGGCTCCTGCAGATTCACTGAGTACCTCAAGAGGTCAGCACTGGATAAGCTTGCATCTCCAGTGAATAGTCTTGAATATTTAGCTGTTTCAATAAAACTGGTGAGCACCGAGTTCCTTTCAGTTAGTTTTATGTGATACAGTTTTAGCTTGCTCATGTTTTTAATCTCATCTCTCCTAAGAAGGGTTGTTTTCTAATTATTTTCTGTTTTTCTGTGTGTTCTCATGTTGAAAACTGATTTTGTGAAAAGGGTCTCTGAACCACACACACACACACACACACACATATTATACATCTATTATATACATTATAATAGATATATTAATAATGCTGTTTATAGTATTATGCAGGAAAGCTAAGAAGCCTGTGAAGCTAACAGTTAAAAAGTCTTGGAAGGAAGGCTAAGTCTGCTTCTTGCCAAAATGGAATGGTCACGTATTACTGAAGAATACTGAAGTTAAAGTTTGGTGGATCAGTGATCCCCACAGCCAGATCGAGACACCTGGAGCTGTGCCATGAGGTTGGTTAAAAACAAGCTTGGTCGTTTAACTCAGTCCTTGGTATGGGGTTCCTCCCTATCCATAAGTTTTGTTTTGGTTGTGTTTGTTTTTTTTTTACAATGTGGTAAAAGAATCAACAAAGTCTTGTTTCAGAGCAAGATGCAGCACAGTAGTGACTACAAGGCAAAGCTGAGACCGAGTAATGAGAAATTTGCTTGTCGTTTGCCTTGCATTGAAACAAATGTGTTTGAAAACTCTTCTCCTTCCCCCAAAACAATAAAAGAAAGAAAAAAAGCTGCATCTGTTCATGGTGATAACATCTGGGGATAAAACAGGAAAATATAATTCAGGAAGGTGCAAATTCTTTCATTCTCTTTCTCCTCTGCAAAGCTAAATTTAGAACATAAATCTTCGCATAATGTTTGCTTTTTATTATGTTAGCCAAAAAGAAAAATGTAGCTTAGTCTTCAAACCAATATGGCAATTTTTATAACCCAAATATTTTTCTTGGCATCATAGGAAAGAG
>NW_010171956.1:0-15444 GCF_000695765.1 Mesitornis unicolor | reverse complement strand
GTGGGTGGGGGAGACAGAAAAAAGTTGGCAGTTTAAGCAAATAAACTAGAAAATAATGTGTTCATTTAAGGGGCACCAAAATAATGTTATTGTTCTCTAAGTGGTATTTTTGTTGCAAAAGAAGCTTTTTGGTGCAGCAGGTTTCCACTAGGACCTCACTGAAGAAGTAAGATTATATCATAATGATTCTGTAACGCCACACTTGGAAATGTGGTCCTGAACAGGTCTCAAAGGTACTAGCATTAAAAAAAAAGACAATGGCAACAGTTGAAGTACAAAATGCATAGGACATTTCAACAGAAATTGGAGAGTTTGAAGCCCAAATTTGAATTTAGTGAATTATTTTAGCTAAAAGAAATGAGGTTAGAGGAAGTTATTGGTGCAGGCATCATTCTCTCTCAAAATTTTCTAAGGGAAGTACATGAGAGTGTGAAATATTTCTAAACCAAATGCCCTCAAGGTAAGCACTTAAAACTGTCCAGAACTGGCTCAAAAGCAGAGAAAGCCTGTGCAGGAGTGGGGAGAAGGGAGTGTAGGTGTGGAATGTCAGACTAGAATCAAATCCCTTTTCTTTAATGTACCAAAGCAGAAAACATGTTGTTTGCATAAGGAGAACTGTAATGGTCTCTGTGCCTGCCTCCAGAAATTTCAATTATGGCAGAGATTATTATCTCTTAAAGTGACATTTAATGAGTGGAATGTAATCTGAAATACCACTGAAACGTTTCCTTGCTAATTATATGACTTCAAATAGCTGCCTTTCCATACCTAGAAGAATCAGCTGTAGGATTACCCAAGCTTTGGGTACCTGCCTGGCAGGAAGGGGCTGGGCAGTCAACAGAGTCCTCCAGAGGAAGCTCTAAGGAGCGCCCTTCTCTCCAGCAGTGCCTGCTCTCCATGGGATGTTTGGGAAGGGACCATTTGGACAAGCCTGACTGTTGGTGACAGTATGTGATGTTGGGGAGCAGGGCAGGGGCTCTTTGCTTGAGCTGTTTTGCCTCTGGCGTAGAGAACAGATTAGCTGAGAGATCCCCTTTGCTAGAGATCAGTGACTGCACGCACGTGTGTGGTGAGGAGGTGTTGCTTGAAGGGAGAAAAATGCACACAGAATAAGAGCGATTAAATCGCTCATTAAATTTAATAGCCTTGCTATTTATATTGGCCTTGGCTTTGCAGCAGTGGGTAGAAATATATTAGCCAAAGGAAAATCTAAATATGACCCCACAAAGCCAGAAGGGGAGTTGAGAACTTGGACAGAAATGGTACTAGGTTTGGGGTTTGGGTGGCTTTGGTTTTTGTCTCTCCAACTTGCAGGTTTAAAGCAGTCGCTTCATTAGGTTTGCTATGAGAAAAGCATGTCCCGTTCAAACGTAGCTTTGCCTGTCAGGAGCAAGCGCAGGACAGGAAAGCTGTTCCTGGCTTTAATGCATCAGGAAGACCAGTTTTATAGGAGATATCCCCCTGGAAGTGGGAGACTATAGATCACCAGTTAAAAGCTGCACTTAAAATTCACAGGTCCAAAACTTTAAAATTCAAGGACCACATTCCAGTCCTGTGTGTCTTAGCTCATGTTATGGTGCCTAAATATCTGAAGAGAAGGAATCCAGTCCTGTTGTAATGAAGTAAATGCAAAGGCTGTCCCTGACTTGAGCTGGTTCTTGGTTGATGCACAAACATTCATGGCTATAAGAGAACTGAAGTTCACATAACCAAGCAGCAGAAGTTATACACAAGGGTTTTATTACATGAATAATTTGACATACTCCATGGTAGTCGGATACAAGTGCATTTAATTAATGTTTTGTGGACATCATAACAGTCGGAATATTTCAGCGGAACAGTCAGTATTTGGCTGAATTCAAGCCAGTGCAATTCATGACATAACCATAACAGGAAGTTACGGGTCTACAATGAGGTTAGACTAGATAGCAACAGCATATTTATTGTCACATCAAAGCATTACAAAGTATGAAAGCCCAATATTTCAACTATCATCTCTAAAATGGTATTTGTACAAACCTGTCATAAGATACCTAAATGTAAGGATTCATCGCATCGGTAATGGATCATGACTTTATTTTTTGGGAGTTATTTCAATATTCAAAACTATTTGGGGCGACAAGAAGAAATGTAAACGTCTGATGGTCCTTTGAAAGTCCCTTCTGAGAAAATACATTGTGTGCCACAGGAAAAGTGCATTCTAACTGGTGTGTCTGCTATGGCCAGTTTGACTCCAATTCACATAGCACCAGGTATTTATCCATTTCTGCAGTAAAAAGTTAGAAAATCTTTGTATTAACTCAGAAAAGAGAAAACAAAGTCAAAAGGTTTTTTTTCTTCTTCTTTCTTCAGAGGAACAACAATTAAATTTAACGAAACAAAACCCCACCCAACACTTAAACAGCTACCTCTTATGTACAAAGGAACCGAAAGCTAGCAAAGCGCATAGCCAGTGAACAGTCTTTATTATTTTCTTTTTTTCAGGTTCATGTACCTGAATATACGAGTTTATTTACAGGTGGACAGGTATCCACAGAAGTAATAATCAGAATACTTCTATTTGGCTAAAAGTTGTATAAAAAAAGACAAAACACTTTTTTTTTCAAATACTTTCCAAATATATATATATATATATATTAAAAGTATTCAGCATTTCCATTAGTGCCAGAGTTGGAAGCTCTTTCTCATTTTAAAAAGTTAACTTTGTGACAGTAAGTGACAGCAAAGGCCTGATGGCTGCAGTCAGAGCTGTTGAGTTGAGGGTCTGTTGCGGAGAAGCGCAGTGGTGTCTCTCTGTTGCTGTGACAGGCTCCAGCGAGCCTCCTGCACCGCTTGGAGCAGCCCTACAGCTCCCTCTGCGCCACCCCTCAGGACAGGGCCTCTGCTGGTATCAGTGGTCACAGCGATGGGGCACGGCAGCTGACAGCCCCTTCAGACCTGCCCTCAAGCACACTGGGTTCTGTGGATGACGCTGTAGGGGCCCTGGTAAGGAACTTGTTTTTCTATTGAGCAACATACAAAAAGCACTGCATTTTTTTCTTAAAGGACAGTGTTTTTAAAAAACCATAAACAACCCAAAACCCTCTGAAGTAGTAGAAATATTCTTTTTGCAGATAGACAGCTAGCATGGGCAGGTAGCTCAATAAATGGGAAAACATAATTTCCAGGCTAATTCTTGTAAAGAATATAGACTTAAAGGCCGTAGCCCATCAAATACAAATACATACTCTAAAAATATTTTTCAATTAAACGTAACCTAGATGAGCGCACATCTCTGGATAGATAAGAATACCACTGCCTTCATACTGGTATCAAATGTTTGAATAGTTTGCATATAAACAAATCTTTCTTTCTTGTTGAGTCCAGGCTTGCTTTACTCTAAAGCAAAGATATTCTTAATACACCTATATTTTTCCTTTCTTCTGTAGGATAAACTGTAAGAAACACACTTCATTCATTGACCAGACTGGGCTGATGTATATTACAGCAACATCCCAAAAGTTAAGTAAGAATGTTGCATGCAATACCTTTTTCCTTCATTTAATTACACCAGCTACATGAACAAGACATCCAGTTTTCATCTTTCCACCTCCCTTCCAGCAGAGGGTACACCAAAAACCAGGTCCGATCCTTCCTCTCTTACACCCCCCGAGCCCTGAAGTCCAGTCAATGCTTGGGATGAAGGACTGAATGTTTTGAGCAATGTCTCATCTGGGGCAGCAGGCCTCAGCTGCGGGACCACAACCCATGCCTCCAAGCAGGGTGCTGCAGAGCACTGTGGAGAAGTGGCGGCAAGAACCAAACAGGGCCGGTGGGTACAGGAGTCCCCACTGGTACCCCACAGTGTGCCAGGTCCCTGCCTTGGCCACAGCTCTGCTTCTGGGGCTCTGCAGCCCTGTGCATCATGTTTTTGGAGAGCAGAAACGAGACAGGAGACAAATACATGCTAAAGGAGATGGGAGCACCCTCAGCTCCTGAAAGCTGGGTGTTGCTAACCTAGGGGAAAAGGTTGGAGTTGAATTGGTTCAAGATACAGTATGCAGCTGTGTGAAAATGCATAGTTCGTACGTATACATTCATTTACAAAGCTCAAAGGAAGGTTCTTTGCTGTGTAGTTTTATCACTGTTGGCTTTCAGGAAGAAAGCAACCTGACAAAGCTCCAGGAGACCAGTTAAGCACACAGCTCATGAGTTAATGGCAGCTGAATGGCTTTTCTCAAATAAAGAATGAGCTGCTTTTTTTCTTTCTTGCCTTTTTTTCCTGTGGTAAGTTTAAGTAGATTTTAATTCAAAGACTATTTTTTCTGTAGTAACATCTAATAGATTTGGGGATTTCGGGAGATTCCAGTTTAGCAGTGGTCATCTGAGTACTGGCGTGCCCTGCTCTGAGGTTTATTAACGAGTACAAGCCCTGTAAGACAAACAAGCAAACCAACATAAATCTGGTTTTAAGCATGGTGCGTGAGCTGGATTAAAACGCGATTCTCTTAAACGGCTGAAATTCTAGTTCAGTAGCAAGTAGTGCTTTTCTGCTTTTTTGGCAATAGCTGAGCTAGTATTTAGAAAACTCTGTGAGTTTGCTCACTTTTGCTTTTATTTCAGTCAAAACTTTGGAACCTAGCTGCTTCCCATGAGGAATGTCTGTGGTCCTGAGCATCCCTGAATGTACAACAGCAATGTACCAGGCAGGGTGGGCTTAAAGACAAGGAGGAAACCTGGGTTTCAATCATCTGTGTTAATCTTGTCCATCTGGGCTTTTCCTGAAGAAAAACCGCTTTCTCACTCGTGATACTTACTAAAACACAGTGGTTTGCTACTAAATGTAACTTTAACAAAGATGACTGCTTTTTATGAAGCAAGATTTTCTACAAATATTTAATTCAGCAATGAATTGACTTTATTAATGATATTTCATCTTCATACTTCTTCACATTCTTAATTTTTACTTAGGAAAAAAGTGGTTACTACACTTAAATGACTTATTCTTCAATCTTATCTATGAAAATTGCAAAAAAGCATTTTTGAAGCTAGAAAAAATATAATCAGATAATCAGGATTCACATGGAAGAGAGTAAATTTATCAAAGCGTATTTTGCAATCTAAGTAAAGAAATGCTGCCTGGAGCGAAAAAGCAGAAAAGATTTTTTCCCACACAAACAATGAATATTGGAAGTATAAGAGGAGGAGATTTGCTCATTGTAAAACCCAGTGACCAGAAACAAACTATTCATTACCTGCATTAACTGAAAAGCTTGAGAAAAAAAATAGTCCTTCTCCATGTTTAGAGAAAGTTACTCTGTCCAAAGCTGGTTTAGCGCATTAACAAGACTTAGGAGCTAGTGCTTAACAACTCAGTAGTCCTTTACAGTTTCAAGTGCAAGCACATACTTCTTAGTATTTTAACTCACCTATTTTCATGGAATTTCAGGCATTAACACACACATTGCTAATTTTGAAAAATGTTTTAATTTAAGAAAAATATTTGGAGCGCCATGACTTGTACTGAGAATGACTCCCTACACAGCTGAAGGCTATTGGAAATGCTCTTTTTGCAGGCAGAATCGACTCAGATGCAATGATTTTAACTTTTTTTTTATATATAAAGTAGCAGTGAAATGCTTAGAGGAATTTTGGAGAGCCCAAGTCTGTATGTTTTTGATCCTGCACTGTAACATTTTCAGTGGCGATGGACTGCAGAGGCTTTTTTGACGAGTGATGGCCAAGCTCCTCTGAATTCTGGAGCTCTCCCCAGCTGCTGGCGCTACAGGGAGACAGCGAGAGGATAACAAAGGTCTGCACGGTGACATTTTGTTGCTCTGTGTTTTTATCTTAAGAAAAAGAAAAGAAAAAGCCCCTGCTTCTAATAAGAATCAGGTTTTTGCTATGTGTATGTCACTGGCAGTGGAAGTACCTCATCCTAAATCTGCCGTGCTGGCCCACAGACTGCCCCCAGAGGGCAGAATCAAATCAGATTTCGAGGAGTACCATCTACATGCAGAAGCCTCCTTTAAGCTTTCCTTAAAATGTACATGAAAACACAACTAGTCAGGCAACAGAACTGTTATTTGTGCTGCCTGATGGACCACCACCTCGGAGTAGCCTTCTTACTGCTCCTGCTCCTCAGCCAAACACAACCAAATTTCCCGAGACACCTGTGCTCAGTGCAGGTTCTGAGCTTGATTTTTCCACAGCTGGAAGTGCAGCACTCACCCCTGTAGCAGGATGTACAGGTAACATTAGTCTATGCTTTCTCTTCAGCACAGGTATCGTGGTGCTCACCAACGCTAAGCACGCAGCTTGTGATGCAGCCTGTGAAGGAAATGAGAGCAGCACCATCTCTCTCCCCTCTTTACTGCCCTGTGCTTTCTTTTCCAGTCACTGCAGGCTTCCACTTTTCTAGGTATGATTTGGAATAAGGAGTTTAGACATATGAAAAGTATAAAGGTCTTTATTTTTCAGTGCACTCAAGATTGGAAGGCACTCTGTGCTGGGGTAGAGTAGCTGCTCTTAGAAAGCGTTGAAACTGGCACCTAGGAAGTCTTAAGCTGAACTATGTGCAGTACTATTAGGGATGAAAATCAGGGGGAAGAAGAGTTCTTCACCAGCTCATTCAGGAACAAGACAACTGTCTTAGGACACTGTTCCCAAAACTGAAGGGGATGAAGGCAGAAAAAAACAAATGGAAATACTGTGATCAACCTGGAAGTGGGCCTGTGAGAGTGAGTGTGGAGAGCTGCTGCTGAAAGCAGGAAAATACAACTCGCGTACGGTGTCTGGTGGTGTCCTGTACCTGCAGCTCAGCCCCTCCAGAGACAAGTGGCTCCTCAGACTGCCGAGCACACAGCATTGCATTGGTGCAGTGAAAACCCTATCTCTTTGGTAATTCAGTTAAACTGATTTCAATTTTTCTGTGAGCTCTTTTCATTTTCGCGCTGCTTACTAAACAGTTTTATACTTCTTTAAACTACATTAGGCTAATTTGTTAAGACCCATAGCAATCAAACTAATGCAGGTTTTGCATATAAGCAAATCCCATGTCTAGAACTTCGGCTCCTCCTTATTCATATTCAACTTGCTCTAGTTTTAACTAGATTAACAAAACCTTTATTTTTTTGTATATCAAATATACATGACCAAACAAGTGAAAAAATACATAAAGTGCAATGCAGAGCAAATTAAAGCTCAGTACTTTTACACCGAGTGAAGAGGAAATGCTCTAGTTGGAAAAATAATAATTCAGAAAAGAAGTTTTAAACTAAGAACTTAAATTTACTTTATATCCTCCAAAACATTACTTGGTAAGAAAAAAAGGAAGAACAACGTATGTGGGCAGATATTTCCTTTTTGTGACTGAAGCAAGACAAAAGGATGCATGGATCTAAATACTGCAGTCTTGTGCAAGCAGAGTGTACTAGAAATCCCATATTCATAAAAACGGGGCAATTGAGCTTTTGTTTTCCTACAGCTGCTCAACTTGTGCTAAATTGACCTCCTTCTATGATGGAAATACTTTCTTATATGAAATAATATTAGCCCAGGATGTTTCTCTCTAGACACGTCTCTGCCAAGGCGTAGGAACTGCTCTGTCAGCAACAGCGCAAACTTATGCCAACTTAACCTGCTGTGGATCTACAGTGTTAGGTCAAACGTAGAGATCTAAACCTAAATTAACGTTCCCCATACCCCATGACTGACAATGTCTGGGCCCTTGCAAATGCCGTGGTGGCTGGTGCTGTGGTAGAAATGCCACTGGAAAGTGATGGGGCAATGCTACCTTTATAAGGGTCTGCTAATGAAACACTCAGGAGTGGAAGAGCTGGGGGTCAAACTCACACTGGCCTGGTTTTAGGGCTCTCTGCTGGGTTGGAGCAAATCTTGGGAAAAAGACTTAGTTAAAGTTACAGGGCTCCATGAGAGCCCAGATGGGAGCATGCTCCCATCAGCTACCCAGGGAGCTGCAGCATGGCTCTGGAAGGAGGGAAACCACCGCTTCTGAGTTCAGCTCTGACAGTACTGTAATTTGCTCAGTGACCTTTACTAGTTTTATTTTAGTCTCTGAAGGAATATTCTTCAAAAGAGCGCTCTGTACTGTAGGTCATGAATGAATGCAGACAACCACCTCCCTCAGGCTGGACACAACAAACAGAGCACTGGCTGCAGCTGACAGCACAGAGGCTACGGTGCTGACTCCCTCCACAACAGGTTGGCTCTCCTGGATCCAATTCTGGGCCTGGTATCAGTAGGATGGATTAAAGGCTGAATACCACGTGATTAACACCTCCTAAATCTGTCACTAGGTGAGTGGTGATGCCACTTTGGTATCACCAAAAACAGAGCCAGTATCTTCCAACAGCCATGCAAAAGTGCCTCGGTACACATCCATCCCTCTCACAAAGCCTAACAGCAAAATTCTCGGGCACTCAGGAGATTCACAAGTTTCACACTCCCAATTAGAGTGGAAATGGTCACACAGAAGAAAACCCAAGAGTCTTCATTCCACAGCTGTTACTGTGCAAGCAGTCCTTGTCAGTGCACTTATTCATGGGAATAATTGCATCCTGAGAAATCCTGTAACGCCTTGAGGGCTCAGCTATTACTATGCTATCTGCATTTTGCTCTTAACTCTGTAACAAGACTTTTTATCGGGCTTGTAGTTTTTTTTTTTAAAAGAGAGTTCTGTAATTGATGGCTTCAGACTAGTGCAAATGTGTAAGATGGACCACACAGCACTGGATCTCTGGGCTATGAACAAATACACACAAGCTACATATGGATGGATGATTTCAGAACAACCCTTTCAGTTTTCCCTCTCCTCCTCAGATTAATTAAAAGTAATTCCCCGTAAACTGTTGGCATGACTAGGGAGGAAAACACAAAAGACTGCATTGAAGTTGCTTGGGCCACTGAAGTCTGTTATGGTCAATTCATTTACACAATCTAATTTTAAGTTACTGCTGTAATTTTAGCATCTGATTGTGTTTGACTTAAGATACTTCTAAGAAACGATGATACATCTGGGCAAGAAAGATGACTCAGCAGGATTAAGCACTCTACTATGGAAGAAGAAATAAAAGCAGCATTGGTTACAGATGGGATTGCAGAATCTTTTCCTTGGGCATTTAAAACAGTGCAGTGTTTCGGGAGATGAGAGAATCCGTACCAAAAACGACTGTGATGAGGCTGCAGGACCAACGGCACGCTAAAAGGCAGCATATACACAAAGTGAGTACTGTATGGCTTATTATGTGTAACTTGCTATTCTCGAGCCATTGGCCTCGTCACAAGCAAAAAAGGGCCAAGACAGAGAGTTTCCTCCTCCTGGGATCCAATTCTGAGCAATTCTGTTTCAGGTTTTACCTGATGGGCTCAGGCACGTTTCAAGTAATGACTCTTAAATTTGAGCTTGTCCTTTAGCCTTTTACTAGAAGTCAGGCAAACAGGGAAACAACCCAGCAGCCCTCTGTTCAACAGAGCTGAGTATTTCAGTCTTTCAGATAATTCTGGATTCTCAGCGTAAGACAAAAACTGTAAGAGTTGGGGAAAATGACATGTATGTCATCATTTAACAGCAAAAAAAGGTGTAAGATAGCAAGGTTCACCATACTTAGCAACCTGTATTCCACTGACCCTGCAGAGCAGATGGAGGGAAGAAATTATCTTGGAAATATGTGAACAAAGCTCTCAGTTTGACTGTTCAAACCCTTTTCATAACCAAACAAGCAGCCCTCTCAGCGTAACCTTTTTCTGTGTGACGTTCTGCTTGCATGAGCTCTCCATTTCAGCTGAAGCAGATCATGTTGTGTGATTTCTCTCAGATCACAGTATCATGAAGAAATCTCTCCATTTAAAAAGGTATTTTCAAAAGAATACAATTTCAAGCCAAGTACTGGAAACTTAGGAATGTCTCCACAATCAAGAGTATAAAACAAATAAAAGCCAATAATAAGATGCAAGAGACAAAGTTTTCGCTGAGTATGGAAGTAGGCATTTTCATGACATCACTGGAAACTTCAGACTAAACCATGTCTGCAAGCAAGGGCAATGGTTTTTTTTCTTTCACAAAATCCAGATTTTGCACAGGTGTTTTAGGTTACTTCTGCCATGTAAACCAACATACCACTACTCTGTGTGATTTACAATTCACCCTCTCCTCCTTTTGGTTCTTAGGAAATCTCAAATCCTGTTTCATAATGTATAATAAATGGTTATAAAATTATACCAACATTATCATTTCAGAGAGGTAATAAAATCCCAGTGCTATAAAAGTCAGTTTTAAAAGAGTGCACATTTCGCAGTGACGTACAAACACACACCACTCGCTCCCATAATTTAGCCCTTTTTAAGTATTGCACCTTGTTAGTAAGGCTACTGTCTGTTTTAACACTAAAAGTTACACATAGACAACATCATTTGTGGCTTAAAAGCACAGTATTCCTAAAGCTTTTAGGTAAACTTATTTATTTCCTTGCGTACTTGGAGCTCCTATGGCTCTGGTTGCCTGGAGGAGTGTTGAGCGTCCTGGGAATACCAATGAACTCTATAAATTTATATAAGGTGACCTTGCTTGTCATGCATTTTTCTTCTGATGTGCTCAAATAAATTCCTTTGGGCTTGATGTCAAACGGACACCTTTTACAAACCTAAGCGATGCCTTCGCATGCTGAAATGTACAGCTGAACTTGGCTTCTTTCCCACTTTCCCTTTGCAATGCAACAAATAAAGAATTCTCTGAATATGTCTGGTCTTCTAAACAGAAGATAAACTGCATAAAATCAAAAAAGATGGATTGTCTTACAAAGTGCATATTTCAAACAAAGCTGTAAGAGAATCTGCTCTTGCCATGTCCTGATTTCAGAAGAGCACAGAAAGCTGTGCCAAATTTCAGAAACATGGAGTCTCATCAGCAAACGCTGCGAGTGAAGTCAAATGCATGCTCGAGTACTCAGATGAATCTGAGCCTCTATTTCATTGTGGACTACCAATTATTTCTACCCCTGCGCAGCCATAACTGCCGATTTATTGATTATGTGCACCCCTGCCAAGATTTGTTGGCATCACTGTAAGAAGTAATCACCATGGTTAAATAGTGATACTAAAAATTCGGATGCCAGGTGCTATTTACATTTTTGGGTCTTCATATTGAAGACTCTGATTTTTATTCACTTCAGTGTAAATACTTGGGAATTTGCAGAATGGAGTCCCTAGGTACACGAAAAGGAACTGATAGGAAAAGTTATTACAGCCCCAAAAGAATTTCTTTGCGTACAAATAAACAAAATGAGAATTTGCAAATGTCTTCCTTCAAAGTACCAGTTAACGTGGCTCAATAAAACCTTGGGTTTACTGCAGCTGATGCCTTTGCAGATATAATAAAAAATGCGGTGGGACGTTTTCTTTTCATTTCATGTAGAAATCAGCACTTTGCAAGTGCAGTACTCAACACCTCCAGGGTATCACACTCTCATATTGATTTTTTGCTTTCTGAAGTAATTTGGTAAGTGATGCAATTACAGACAAAGTGTACTTTGACCAAGCAACGATATAAACAAGAAGCCTCTATATTACAGTAGATTCTGAAAAAACTTTTACAAATGTATTTGTATTATAATTAGGTTATGGTTCAAGCTCATTTGCTGTATTTTTATATCCTATAACATGTCTTTTCTCTATTTGGAACTTCCTAATCTATAGCACTAAGTAAGACCATGCTCACCAATTAGTGCTTACTTCTGGTTTTAATAATTCAAGTAGTGACATATTGCTCTTTAAATTTTGCCTAGAATAGAAAAAAAAATGCAGGTTCTTACCCATCTTCCATTTAAACCCACATCTTGCCTTTACAGCCCTCTTGTGTTCCCTGAGGAAATTTGTATTAACTGCATCTTTTTTGTGTGTCTTCCCGAGGCATTTTTTACAAACATTTTAGTAACTTTCGTTAACCTGACCATTACACATCGTATGAGAATTGCTGTAGGCCATCACAGACTAAGATAAAGACTCTGAAGTCAAACCTGAACTTTTCAAGCCTGGCAAACACGGTAAATATCAACATTCAAACATTTTAAAGTGTTCTAGTCCATCTTTAGAGCATTGCATTACATCATGAATTTGGATTTAATATTGAAACCCTGCCTGGTTAGTATAATACTGTGTATATTCCCAAAGAATAGAAAAGCTGAAACAGTATTTCTATTGCTAAATTATATCAGAGATCTCACATTCAGGTTCAAACATGGAAGGAGAAAAATTCTCGGTGTTAAGATGTGGTTAAAAAAAGCAGAACACCACACTGGTACTAAATTTATCCATTCCCTTACATTCCCAAAGGAACCATTGCTGTTAGTATGAGCAAGCACAGAGTAACCCTTATTTAGTTTGCTTGGTGCCATCAGAAAGAGATGGGTTTCTGTTTTCAGGGTCCTTCTGGATTGCTACTAAAAATGGTCTGTGTGAAGCAAAAAGAGCATGATCAGTGTTTTTCATATTGAGGAATCAACTCAAAAGTTGCAAGTGGAAGACACACATTGTCTTTAATCCTGTATTTGGGTAGAAGTGAGATCGTGGTCTATGTGACAGCCCCACAGAGCGAGATGGAAAAAGCAGTTCAGGGGGACACTGCCCACTGCAGACGTACATTGGCTTTCTGCAGTCTTGAAGGAGTTTTCCAAGCTCCACGTAGACGCACACAAGGGCTGCCTTCACCTGGCAGACGCAGAACGTATTTAAGTTCTCAGCCTGATTAGTTTTTGCTGATAACTTACTTTCTAGCTATTTTGCTACAGTTGCTATGAAATTCTCTTGAAGTTAAGACCAGAACAAGATCTTCCCTATGATGCTTTGCAACAGCCCTCAGTTATCTACCAGAAAAACCCTGACAAATGTCTATTAGATCCCATACTCTGTATGCAATTCAGTTCCAGTGCCACCACCTTACAGGAAGATTGAATAAAGTATAAATATAAGACCAAGACGAGACTTTACAAACGTTTCCTTATGAAAATATTTCTAAGAAAAGGTGCAGCACAGCTTTCTCCGACAGAGGCCTGAAGTTTGCATGCACAGAGGGAAGCCTCACTGGTAGCCTGTGATGCCTCCACACATGGCCAGCAACCTTCTCATTTCATGTTCTGCTTCTGAGATGGCCTTTCAACATATTCACAGGCAGGGGAAGAAAAAAACTAACACTTTCTACTGCCACACTTAAGAGCGCCTGTCCCGAATTCTCAGCAGGGCCACGTTAGCTGGCCCCAGACTGCAGCAAGAAATAGAAAACCACCCCAACTCACTGGATCAGGATGGAGAGAGGAAAAAAGTCAGAGACCAGGACATCCGGGACATGACACGGAGCTGGAACCCATTCTTACACGCAGGTTCTACCAGAACTTTTGGCTAAAGCTTTGCCTCTGTTGTGCTGCCTACCTATTTGTTATCTTGAAAAATGAAGGGGAGAAGGAATGAAGCAAGTGATGTCAGTGACAGCAAATGGGTGCAAGAAATCTACAGATTATTACATAGCTAACACATACCAGGCTAATGATTTGGAAAAAGTAATTCCAACGGATAGGCATTCTGCTCAGCTTATTCACATAAGCAGGGCTTACAGGTCTGGTGTACATGACAAGAGATCCCTGCGGGCTGACACCTGGTATTGGTTAAAAGCAAGTGTAAACCTGCAAATTGGAATGGAAGAGTTTTTGCTCACTTTGCATCTTGTGTATATTGTTACACCTATGCAAGGCACTAGAGAATCAGGCACATTGTTTTGGGTGGAAATCATTTTATGACTAAGATTATCCGAGTCTCTAACGTCCAAAAATTACACATTTCAAAAATTACAATTAAAATTACCCGCTTCTAAAATTATCTTCTATTCCACATTTTGGGGGGTGGGGTAAAAGTAGGAAATAGCTTTGTTATAGCAAGAAAAATGAAGAAAAATATTGGAGATCTATACAATTTATCACCACTCTGATACTGATGCTGGCAATTTCTGTTACCAGCATCAATACCATCGAAGTGGTTAAACCAAATAAAGCAGACCCTTCCATTTGTCTATCTCAGGGGGACGTTCTGGCTCTTGACATAAATGAACCCACGTCCAAATCCCTGCAGCTCACAGAGATGGCGAGACGCATTCAGGCCACTCTTTCTGCCTTCTCTGGGAGGCCAGGCACAAGGACCTACCTCCCACTAAGAACCAAAAAGAGGGGAAACAGCAAGTACCGATGGCGATCAAGGACCAGAGCATTCAGCTTAGCTCTTCCTGGGAAAAACAGAAATCTGACTTCTTTGGAAAGAAGTCCGCCAGTGCGGAAGCGTAGGATGAACTGGACGTGAGGAGGACAGCGATGCAGCTTAAAGCGACACTGAAGCAAGAGACCGAAAACTGGCAGAGGTTATTCCAGATTGCACTTGGTGCTGCCAGCACAGGAAGGGCTTTGCTGACATTTCTGTTCTCATGGGGTGTCAGGAGGACGAAGGGGGTCTCAGTGAAGTGCTCATGCGACACAAAGCAATCCCAGTTTGAGGCACGAAGCGGCTGCTGAATGCTTCATGCAGGTCCAGATGGGCCGGAGACACGGTACCTCGAGGAACCCCTACTTTTCAATCAAAATGCCACAGTCGCAAGATGCAAAACTGATTTAATATAAACGGCTGATTAAAGGTTGTGTAAAAATACTGGCAATTTAGCTTTGTCCTGGCAGGATTTATCAAGTATCTTCTGTCCTCTGTTTTGTCAACATCAACTTTCTATCCCGTTTTGATGATTTGTGGGGTTTCTGCCTATATGGAATCCATGTGAAATTTGTACTGGAGGGCGATCTGGTCTGGCAACAAAACCATTCTTCCGTGCAGAAATTTATAAAGAATAATCTTATTACAATAAGTAAAGTAAAGTAAAGTAAAGTGTAAAGTGCCCTCAGGAAAGGTGCTCACAAAGCCATGACATTAGAGAAACAATATACAATCTAATACATTATTTCCAAAAAAATCCTCCAAAGAAAAAAGGGAAAATATAAAAGGAGGGGAACAACAAGTATAGAGGCAAATGCTGTCAGTCTAGCAATAGTCAGATTAATTATGGAACACTTTATAATTAGTCTCGGAGTGCTTGTAAAAATGGGGGACAAATTGGCAGGAGTATCTTGGAAAAGACCCAAATTTTCTAAGTTCTACCAAAGTAAATACACCAACGGCAAGCTCAGTGTTTTTGGATGAAATTACTATGAACTACTATGAGGCATTTTACTACAGAAATTGAAAAAATATAAAACATCCAAGGAAAACCCATGACCCACATTTTACTAAGAGGAAAGACAATAAGACAGTGGCTAATTGTATCCACTAACCTTTAGTGTCTTGCTTTATATTTAGAAAGAAAACAATCTTTCTCCACCTTGTTGATCCCAGGTTATATATACATATATATATATATATATATAT
>NW_010171955.1:0-4068 GCF_000695765.1 Mesitornis unicolor | reverse complement strand
GTTCTGTGATTTTGTGTAACAGCAGTGAGGAAAAGGCCTTTAAAACTTTTGTACTGCTGTGGCTTTGTTTTGCTATTCAGAAAAAAAACTAATAGTAAACAACCTTGCAATAAGCTGCTTGAAGCAAGCTATTTTCGAGTTACCTCTAGTTTAATGACTGCTCATTTCCTGACATTAGCGGCAAACCTGTAAGTGCTCCAGGCCATAGAGGGGCAAACAAGTATCTGTGATAGTCAGGAGGAGAATACAAAGTGAACACTTGCCCATTAAGGGTGTGCCTGAAGGACAGGTTGTGAATTATCAAGAGAGGATCCAATGAGCAAATCACACAGAGATGTAAGAGTCCGCCATTCACACAAAGTATCTTCCATTTCTTTGAAATTACCTTAACTGCGCACTCCTGTGTCAGAAGTTCACATCCAGAAAACATTGTGGAGTTTGTTTCTATATTAAGCAAACTCTCACTTATCCTCAGGTTTAATGGAAGTTGTTTCAGCTGTTGTGAAGGTTCTGAGGACACCAGATAAACCCCCAGGAGCCGAGAGTCTCGGAGCCTGGGACCACAGACTGCCTCCATGCCAAGAACACAAGGGAACCATACGTATCTAGTGCACATGGCCCATGGTTGAGGCTCTAAAATACATCTCACCTACAAATAATACATCTAATCCACAAAAGTTGTTTGGTCCACCATAGAAGGACTGCAAGGACAAACATGCTTTTTCCTTTCATCTGAATGGCTTGAGAAGGATATTAATGTGATGTCTTATTCCAGTACTGGCTATCAGAGATGGTTTCTTCTCATGCTGAGTGCTGCAATAATGTGAAATTCTTACATTCCAAGTATTTTTGCCACAAACATGAGCCTTTCCCCGTTCTCTCTGCAACAACACTGCAGACTCCAGGTGAACCAGGTCAAGGGTTTGTTCAACTGAACGTGAAACACCACAGCAAATGGCCACGCAAGACAAAGGGAGGAGCTGGTACAAAAATCACATTGCCAGATTGAATTTACACATAACTAGAAAAAAAATACCAAAATCTCCTACTGTCACTCAAAGCTCATAATTTCCAAGAACACGCAGCTCAATAAAATGCAATAGAAAGTCATGGCTGATCAAGAACACCTCCTGCTTCATATCCAAGCACACGCTGCTGCACACTCAGCTCAGATCCAGAAGTCACAAGCAGAGAAAACCAATTCAATCCCCTCCACACAAACACACCACTTCATGCACTGGACTGAACACTGGGGAGATTCATGGTCTTTCCCGGTCACCACACTTCTCCACCTGCTACTCTTCACTTAATTCTTTGAGTAAACTGACCCCTCCTCTCCCAAGCCATAACTGAAAATTATCATTAACAAGATTATGATATAGGAGGAGAAACCTGGTCTCAGTCAGTACTGAATTCTTGGTCATTGAGAAAGGAAGAGAAATTTCATTCTGAATTTTGCACAAATAACTGCAACCATTCAGCACGGCCTCCTGAAATTTTGCTTTCACTAGCATGATAAAAAAACCCTCATTTTCCAAATGAAATACAAAGGTAAAGGAACACTCTAATGAACGGGAGCCCAAACTGCCACGGCAGGTAACCAGGATAACACAAGGTTGCAAGCTCTGAATCTGCACTGACTTCCATGCAGCTTGGTCTCCACTTTTTAGGGGAAAATCACCAAAAGTCACTTGTGTTTGCACAGAAGTGTAGCTCTGACCACACATCCTCCGAAGGATCACAATTGTAACGTGCCTGAATCTACAACTACAGACATAAATGAAAAATACGCTGAAAAATACATGATGAATGTATGTATTAAATACAAAGCACCAGAAATTCTCTCCCACAAACACACACTTGTTTTAATTTCAGATAAATTGAAGCATGGTACCACAAACATTAATACTACTGTTTTACTGATTGGAGGCTGCTGTTGAATAACACAATGCATTAGCTTCCCAAATTTTTTTGCCTAAAAATTTGACTATTTTGTCCAGCTCCACAAGGATGAGGATAACAAGAAAGCCTCCAAAATACCAAACAGGAATTGCCACCCCGACTTACTGTCTACAGAACAGACTCCTCTACAAGAGCAACTGTGTCTTACAGATAGTCCGAAATTCTGACAAATGGGTAGCCAGTCTTACATGCTGCCTCTCAGGTGAAGATCACTCTTTAAAAATCCACAAGTCCACAGCTAGCAGTGAAACTACAGTGTATCCTGTATATCCGTGTTACCCAATGTCATCTAAAAATCAATGTGGTCCAGTAATTTAAGCAAATATTCCTCCAGCTCTCAGCAGTTTTCAATGAAACCATTAAATGTTCTTCTCGACTGAGTCTACTGTGAGTAAACAGATGCTGAGAACTTGCCTTTCCCTTCCCACTTTGAAACCTGTGCACTGCAAGTTACTTCAATAACCATCCTGCACCAATCATTCCCAACTAAAAAAAAACCCTGAAACTGGCCATTAAACAGACACACCCACTGCAATCCAAACGGACAAAAAGTAATTTCCTTCAATTGTGGTGTAGAGATAAGGCAAACACTCAAAGAGGTTTTTTTTCTTACTCAAAGAGTAGGAAAACACTGAAATACAGTTTATCTTAATAAAAGTAAAATGTTTCACATATTATCCTGTTATAACCCCCAAAAGATCAATCTGCACAGCTTTTACTTTAATAGTTTCTCACTCCAGGGCTGTCCCAAAGCAAATTCAATTCTGCCCATAAGCCCTGTTCCCTTCTACGATACCCCCCCCTCCACGCTTACAACGCCCCCAGTTTGTATTGCTCTCAATGCCAGCCTGACCTGTTCACAAAATCCAATAAACTGTCTCTTATCATACCTATCCACCACCACCCAAATCTGCACAAGATGCAGTAAAGGCTGGGATCAAAGTCAGTTGCATTGTCAGCATGAACTCAGAGAGAATGTCAACACAAGATGGAATTTCTCAAGCTCTGAAGTACATCCCATCACCACAAGCAATAAATGAAAATAGGAGTCCTTTCTCCTCTGAGAGCCACTTATTTTCATAAGCAGTGAAGGTTGATTTTAAAAGATCAATTGCTCTGGGACACAGATCTACACTTCGATACATGTAAGATGATTAATATCAGCTGAGGACAAGACATCATTTTGACCTTCGGAAAACAGAGATGTGAGGAAACTGGAACTGGAGATATCCAGGAAAGGCATAGACCTGGCTATAGTTTAATATATTGCCTACAACCAGAGTCCTAAGGAGCCTTCCATACTCTGTGTATCAAAATTCAAGTAAGGGTTTAATCCTCAAACCCCACCTCAATGCTTTGATTTTGGCTTCTTCCTCACTGAGCACGGGGGATCAGGGCTGCAGCCCTGCCTGACACCAAGGAGGAGTCAATCAGCTGTGACCCCAGCAGAGTCACAGATTTAAACCATCTTAAATCTGCCATAAATTTGGGCAGCAACAAGAATTCTCTTCCCTAGATATTTCCAAAATATGGTATTTCTAGAAAGACAGTCTGGGGCACATTTCTAATGCAAAGGGTCAGTCCTGTTGCTTGAGCCAAGTTGCCACCAAACTTCACACTGAACAGAGAAAATGCAGGACACGGGCAAATGCAGCTGAGAAACACCAACACTGATGAGGGTCCAGGCATTTTAATTATATAATGCTTATAGCTCCATACTATTTAAATAATGATTTGCATATAATTTATTTCAATTATTTGCATGCCTATCATAGGAGCTGAGACATTTTATTAAAAGGTAAAATAAACAGTATTTCACACAAAGCAATTTTATAGGAACCTTAGAGTGAATTAATTGTAAGTCAATATAACGAACCACAAAATAAAAATTACCCCATAAATAACGAAGTCTATCAGTCTTCCCCTGCCATCCCCATTTCGGTAATCATACTGGTTCACTAAATACTAGATATAAGTTCCACTATTCAAATTAAACAGAATACAACTATTTCATTTACACACACGAACCAGCATCTCTGTCCACAGAACACCCACGCAGACACTCAGCCTGCAGTCAGGAAATCATTGAGTTTGCTGAGATGTCTG
>NW_010171954.1:371-6571 GCF_000695765.1 Mesitornis unicolor | reverse complement strand
AGGCGCTGCTCCGAAACGCTCCGGCCGTGGGAGCGTTTGGCAAGGACCGAGAAGGGAAATTTCAGCGAGAGTCAGGAGCTGGGAAGAATTGAAATGTTTTTGAGCCAGCAAAAGCTGGAAATGAGCTTGGAGGCAACGTTTGGGTTAGCAAAACCCATCCAATTTTTGCTCTAAAGTGCGTGTTTCCCCCCTGTATTGAATGAGAGCCCCTTAAGAGGGATTTCTCTGTGAGAATTTTTGATAAAAAGCTATCTCGCATTGAACTGTGATAAACTTTTAGCCAACATAAAGGAAGTAATAAGCGCAAACCACCGGCTGGGGAGAGTGCGCTTCTCTGGAGGGGCTCCCCTGAGCCTCTGCGCTGGACCAAATTATTTCTGACACACAGAGAGCATCCTGAGCTGCTGTGTGGTCCTCAGAAGTGTCCCAGAACCTTTTTGCTTTGATTAACAGGAAAAAAACCCCAAAATTATCAGCACTGGATGCTCGCCCCAGCCTGGGTTAGTGCTGCTCCATGCGTCACTGTCGGTAGCGTGTGTTGGGGATGTAATTAAGACGCCGATGAAGATCAAGCAGCTGGAATGAAAGCCGAGCTCTCCTCTGTTCTGTAAAGCAGCTCGACAGAGCTGGTAGAAATTAAGGGATGTAAAAGTGTATTTAACTTAATAATGTAGCAGATCTAACTCGAGACGCTAATGAGTAGATTTAAAGGGCTGATCTGAGCCTGGTGAAATGAATACAGAGATTCTCATCAATTCTAATGGCCAGATGGGACATTTTACCGAGGATGAAGGGGAAGGAATCACCTAATAAGTCTATATGGCTTAAATCCCGACTCCACCAATCTTTGGGTTGGGTCCCTGTTGAGTACGGAGTCATTTTAACACAGTCCGTTTGGACTGAAATGACAGGAGATGTAAAATATGATTACATAGAGGATAATCAGCAATAAAATGCAATCACTGAGCTGTCAGGTTCCTCTTTAATGTCCCGCAGCGGCTTGATCGGGGGAGAGCGGAGCTGAGAAATGGGAAGCAGGAAAGGATGGGAGGGTTTCAGGCTCCTGAGCTCCTTCTGGCCCTCTGAGCTGGGAGAGCAGGAGGTGGAGGGTGCTGCTGGCCTCCCCACGCCATCTGGGAGCCGGATCTGCACAAAGGGGCTCTCCTAAGCCTGGATTTCCCTCCCCAGGCTGCTGGATCTCATTCTGGGCATGCATGAGAGTGTTTGTGAATAACCAATGTGGGTTTGAAGTCAACTGGCAAAGCAGCTACGACCGTAGCAGAGAACACCAGCGCACGACACCTTGAGCATCATCTTCTACATATATATTTTTATACGTATATCTCTCTCTCTTCTCTTTGTGCTGCCTCCATGGTTTTATTACAACGAGGTTCTGCCTTTTAATCTGCCGTCGCCACTGAGGAGCCAATCGAAATGTGAAACTCAGCAAGCAGAAGGAGCCACGCTGGATATTATACAAGAACCGTAGCGCCCATCAAACCAGGATAGCAAAGCACTGCGGTGTGAAACATAGATTTTCACACACAAATGGAGCTCCCATTTCATTATTTAATGTTGAACCAAGTAACTAGAATAAAATAGGCACTAAGAGCAGCCCTGTGCAGCGAAGGGATGTATTCAGGCATGATGAGGGGCAGCATAAACCTGCCTCTTCCTATGATTTCTTTGTTCTCTGAAGAGCTTCCCATCCATGCTGAGAACAAGAAGAGGGATCTGCAGCATGAGAGGTGCAGGATAAGGCAGCAGGGCCCTGTAGGAATGGAGGGAAGGTGACCGAGGAGTAAAGTAGAAATAAAACCACCTTGGGGATTTCTAAAGGTTGTGCAGAGCGTGTTGTACAGCGAGTCCTTGGGATCTGAAAGCAGCTGAAGGCAGCTCAGAGAAAATGGACATCCTTTTGATGCTTGTAGTGCCTGGAGGCCCAGACTGAGGTTCAAGCCCTGCTGGGACGAAGCTGCTCAGCGCTGTAATAACAGCCTGCGCCTGTCATGATGAGTTTCCAATAGCAGCACACATGGCAGCGAGCAGCGTTATCACCTGCGGCACCGGGGCTCCACGGGCGCTGCCAATGAGCTGTGCCATGCCCTGTGAGCAGCCTGTCTGAGGCCTCAGGGCTGTCCATCTGGACCTGTCCCAGCCACCAGGTTCACTCCAGACCTCTTTAACTTCGACGCCGTGATTGTGGCAGCGTGGTTGTGCCCTGGGAAGAGGGAGGTCCTGGCAGACATGGCCATCAGTGCAAGAGCTTGGCTGCTCTCGGAGGTGGGAGCTGATGGAGCAGCCCTGAAGGCAACCTGCTTTGTTCAAACAAGTCCTACCTTGGTTTGCAGAGTTTATAGAGTGACTTCAGGCTCTGCAGATAAAAATACGCTCTTGTCTATACTTATAACTCTTGATTTGAGGATCTCAAAGCCCCTTGTGTATCTACCATTTACCCAAGATGATGTTCCGCAGCGCTGGGAATAGAAGGAGGCATCTGGCCCGCGCTGCTTCTGCTGCCAGGGCGGCTTTCTAGGGATGTGCTTACGCTGCAGTGCCTCTCCTAGCTTAAAAGCATCTCTTTTTTTGTCTGCTGTAGTCTAGACAAGTCGTTGATTCCCCAGTGTCACAGACCATGACCCCCCCTCCTACGCCAGTCCCATCATTTCTCCCTGCTTCATTTCTCAGGCATATGCTCTTCTATTTTGGATCATTTCTATGTGTGAGGCTGAGTCGCTCCTAATCTCGTCTCTCTCTCGGGGCGTCAGTCACGCTGGCATGTGCCTTTTCCCTGTCTGCCTCCCTCTGTTTATGGGCTGTGGGTATTTTTAACTGCACCCTCTAATTAGAGGTAGTTTTCTCTGGATATTTTGCTCACGACGCCTCTCACGTCCGTGGTCAGCAGTGTCCATGCATAGAAACCTCCCTGCTAAATAAGTAACAACTGTTAGAGCCAAGGATCTATTGAATTTGTCTCTGATTTTGAAAGAAGACAAGGGATAAAGAGGGGAAAAATACTTAAGGAGAGTGAGGATGTCCTGCATCCCTTCACCTCCCAGCAGTGTGTTTCAGAGACAGGGATGGGGAGCAAGGCTTGCATTCCTCAGGGGTCTGGGGGGGGGGGGTATTGGCTGTATAGAGGAGCCAGCAACACCCTCGAGAGATGGGCACAGCTGTCCCCTCGCCCCGCAGCCCACGGCAGCTCCCTGCAGCTGTCTCTGAGCCGTTTGGTCCATGCTCATGGCCTGGAGCAGTCTGCGTGCATCCCTGGGGAGCCTCGCGTCGAGCTCGCTTCCACTGTGCTGGTCCAGGGATGGAGAAGAGAGTGATACCGATTAAAAATGGCCTCAAACTGGGGTCCCCAAATAGGATCCTGGGCTCCCTGGCGTCTGACCATCGCTGTCTCCCTGGCTCTAAGCATCCCCCCAAGCCACAGCCAGAGGGGAAGCTGGGACCCCATAGCAGCAGAGGCGCGAGGGAGCCAACCCCCATGGTTGGTGCATCCACTCCTTTTCTCTCCTCGATGAACAAACAGCATCTGGCTGACCCATCGGGTGGCAAGCATCCCTGAGGCTGCCTGCACGATGCTGCAGCTTCCCTTTCGCTCCGTTCGCAGCCAAGTCCTCTCTCCCCTGGCCCTGCGAAGTGGAGCTGCGGATGACAAGGCCAGCTGGTCATGATCACGTTACGCTGCTCCCTTCCCTTGCCAAGGCGAGCCGGGGCGATGGCACCAACTCACAAAGCAGCAGGTTGGGCGCTCAGGCTGGGGACCCAGCTCAGGTTTTAATGCCACCAAAGCGAGCGCTGCTTCCCGCAGGCTGGGGCTGTGTGGAAGGGATCGTTTTGGCTCCCTTTTCCTCTTCCTGGGAGGTGGAATCAAGGTTTGACCATCAGTGGGAAGGGGATGCTTCCCCTCTCTCCTAGATGCTGCTTCACAGACATGCTAATAACTGTTAGAGCTAAGGCTCTGTTGAATTTGTCTCTGTTTTTGAAAGAAGACAGGGGATAAAGAGGGAAAAATACTCACTTAAGGAGAGTGAGGATGTCTTGCAAAGCTTAGGGCTCCCAAAGCCCTGGTGCTGAAGGAGCTGCTCTGCGTCCTCTGCATCGTGGCAGGAGGGCAGTCAGGTCTCCAAATCTTTCCTGTGCGGTAAGAACAGCCTGCTTTTGGAGACCTACCACCCTGCAATCACCTCTGCTCCTTCCCTTCCTGAGTCACTGTTTGTTCTGGCTCCGAGGGCTCACGCTGCTGTGGTGGAGCAGTTTTCGAGCTGAATTTTCCAACCTCTGCAGGGTTGTTTTGACATGCGTGACTTGCAGCCGGCGTGTCAGCCAAGGGTCTCCCACCACCCAAGCAGCACCTTGCTGGCCAAGCAACACATGCCCTGGGGCCAGCAGTTACCCATGCACACTCCTATTGCACTTATTACTGCTTAGTAAGCACCGTGGGTTTCGCCGTCCTGGCTCTCCTCTGGGATTTCTTGGTCTCAGGCCTGGCCTTTGAGTTTCTGGAGACCCATGAGGGCAGAAGGGACTTGATTTGTGTAGCTGGGTGCCACCCTTTGTACCCTCCCTCCCCGCAGCCAGGTGACAGCACAGTCCTGCCTGATAGGGAAGTGCAGGGCTTGGTTTGGAGGAGGAGCAGGGCCTTAATCTCTGCCAGTTGAGTTGCGCTTGCAAAGACGATTAGACATATGCCAGCTAATTCGTAGTAAACAGGATGGAGGGAGAATTTGCCACTTATAAATGGCAGGCGAGCGAGCCCATCATTCCTGTCACTCTCGGGTAATACATGCTGACATAAGCCCAGTTTAGCTGCGAGTTTATCATTGCTAATCCCGCTGGTCCATGCCTCTCGTCTCCATCCTCCTGGCATCTTTCTTCCCCTTTCCCTGCTTTGCCTTTCTCTCCCTTGCTCCTGGTACCAGCATCTCTGGCTTTGAGGGTTACACAAATTCCCCAGCAACCCCCACCCTTCTCCCAGTACATCAGTGTTAGTTAATCTTCCAAAAAATGTTTTATCCTTCTCCTGAAAGCGTCTCAGTGCAGATTAAAGCCACAGGGAAGTCTTGTCACCCCCCAGGATTTTGGCTAGAGACTTCTCAACCCTGTTGTAGCTCTTGTCAACCTCTGTTTGCCTGCCTGCCCCCCTCCAGGTGATGGAGCATTGCCCAAGTCCCACCATGCCTGGTCCCCTGTCACTGATGCTCCTGCCAGGACCCCAAATGTGGGGTTGGGGGGATCTGACAGCAGCCCCAGGTTGTGGTCAGCTGTGCTCAGTGCTGGAGCCTGCCCAGCATGGGGTTTATTCGATACTTTTACCTAAACAGCCACTCCTGTGGGCTTCTCCTGAACGGCACCACAGGGAGCTTTAGCCTGGAGCCACCTCGTTGTTTGGAGAGCCACGCAGCCAAACTAAATACCCTGCTCTTCTGCAGTGGGGTAGGAGCCTTTGAGCCACCCAGTGTGTCTGGACAGGAACCAGAGGCAGACCAGTTACATTTTCCTGGAAATCCTGTTGGCTTTCCTTCACTGTGATGGCACGAGTGTCCCAGCTGTCCTTGCCTGACTGATCCACACAGAATACACAGCTTTTTCTTGTGGTGCTATCAGCTGCCTGAGAAACCTTGCCCTGCCTCACTCAGCTAAATGCCCCCCTGCACCTCAGCATCAGTCTCATGTCCTGACCCTCGTCCCTCCCATCACATCAGCTGGTGAACAAAGGGTACAAGGAACCTCACAAACCAAAACCAGCGTCAGGGTGTGTATCCATGGGGCAGGGTGAGTTGTGGGGTGACAGGAGATGTTTGGGGGTAGGCAAGGGGTCCAAGGCTCTTTGTCAGCGAGCTGAGCTGAGGAGAGCATCCTTTCCTGGCCAAAAAAACCTCTCTGGCAACGGGGGCTATGGGTGCAAAGCCGCGAGCATCTCTGGGACGAATTTCTCCGGCCCAGGGGTTCCCTCTTGTGGCGAGATGCTCCCGGCTCGGGTGGCGGCAGCGACGTCCGCATCCCCCTCCGCCTGCGGGGCAGCGGCTGCTGAGCCGGCTCGGATGCCCGGCTTTGGGTACCACTGCATCCCATCGCTGCGGGCAGGCTCCGTCTGACCCCCTCTCTGGGTGATAAACTGGGGGACGAACTGGGCTTCCCTCTGCATGGCAAACCAGATGTTTTGCAGCTGCCTGCTGATGTTTGTGGCCGCT
>NW_010171954.1:0-309 GCF_000695765.1 Mesitornis unicolor | reverse complement strand
CCCATCCCCGCTCGGATGGTGGGGGACGAGAGGCTGGAGCCCAGGGAGGGGCGGTTCCCTGCCAGGCCTGGTGAATCAGCACCTTTGCTGCGGTGCTGAGCAGGGCTCCGCATGGCGCGGAGGCGAGCGGCGCCCGGGCGGCATCGATGTTTATTAATGACTGTATCGGTAGTCACGGCTCCCACGGAGAGGCAGCCTGAAAGCCTTCCCTGTTGGCAGCAACAGGGCGATCTCTGCTCGAAAGATGGGGGAAACTGAGGCACGGAGCGTGGCGAGGGGTGACAGCAGGACACGGCCTGGCCACGCTGA
>NW_010171953.1:0-647 GCF_000695765.1 Mesitornis unicolor | reverse complement strand
TTTATTGGGACACCCCCTTTATTGGGACACCTCCTCACTGGGAACCTCATTTATTGGGACACCCCTTTTATTGTGACATCCTCCTCACTGGGGCACCCCTCTCATTGGGACGCCCCTCATTGGGGCACCCTCCTTGTTGGGGCACCCCCTTTATTGGGACACCCTTTATTGGGACACCCCCTTTATTGGGACACCTCCTCACTGGGAACCTCATTTATTGGGACACCCCTTTTATTGTGACATCCTCCTCACTGGGGCACCCCTCTCATTGGGACGCCCCTCATTGGGGCACCCTCCTTGTTGGGGCACCCCCTTTATTGGGACACCCCCTTTATTGGGACACCTCCTCACTGGGAACCTCATTTATTGGGACACCCCTTTTATTGTGACATCCTCCTCACTGGGGCACCCCTCTCATTGGGACGCCCCTCATTGGGGTTTATTGGGACACCCTCTTTATTGGGGTGCCCCCTTTACATTGGCACCCCCTTTATTGGGACACCCCCTCACTGGGCACCCCCTTTATTGGGGGACCCCCTTTATTGGGGCACCCTCTCATTGGCACCCCCCTTACTGGGACACCCTCTCATTGGGACAACCTCTTTATTGGGACACCCCCTCATTGGGTCACCCCCTCACTGGCCACC
>NW_010171952.1:0-2776 GCF_000695765.1 Mesitornis unicolor | reverse complement strand
CGGGCCGGGGCCGGGCGCCGCGGGGGAAGGGGCAGCCGAGACAGGAGGTGGGTGCTCGGGGGGGCCCCGTCCCCCTTCCCCTCTCGGCGCCAGGGCCCCGGGGTCACCCGGGGTGGGGGTTTTTTGGAGCCGTTTTTGGGGGCGTTTGAGCCGTTTTTGGGGCTTCTTCAGCCCATTCGCAGGGGGGGTTAAAATTTCAATTTTTAGGGCATTCGCAGGGGGGGTTAAAACTACAATTTTTAGGGGTTTTAATTCCAATTTTTAGGGGTTTTAATTCCAATTTTTTAGGTTTTGACAAATTTTTAGGGGTTTTGAAAAATCACATTTTTAAATCAAGTTTTTAGGCTCTGGAAATGAAATTTTTAGGGTTTGGAAATGAAATTTTTAGGTTTTGAAATTGAAATTTTTAGGCTCTGGAAATGAAATTTTTAGGCTTTAAAAATCAAATTTTTAAGTTTTGAAAATCAAATTTTTAGGGTTTGGGAATGAAATTTTTAGGCCTTGGAAATGAAATTTTTAGGGTTTTGAAATTGAAATTTTTAGGGTTTGGAAATGAAATTTTTAGGTTTTGAAAATCAAATTTTTAGGGTTTGGGAATGAAATTTTTAGGCCTTGGAAATGAAATTTTTAGGGTTTTGAAATTGAAATTTTTAGGGTTTGGAAATGAAATTTTTAGGTTTTGAAAATCAAATTTTTAGGCTTTGAAAATCAAATTTTTAGGGTTTTGAAATCAAATTTTCAGGGTGTTTTTAACCCATTTTCTGAGGTGCTTTTGTCCCATTTGGGGGGTTTTTAATCCCATTTTCAGTGATTTTTGAAGTGAAATTTTCAGGGTTTTAAAGTCAAATTTTCAGGGTTTTAAAATCAAATTTTCAGGGTTTTAAAATCAAATTTTCAGGGTTTTTGATTCAGATTTTCAGGGTTTTTGAAAGTCAAATTTGTAGGGTTTTTACAGTCAAATTTTTAGGGGTTTTTGAGCCATTTTTGGGGGGTCTTAATCCCATTTTCAGGGTTTTTTAATTCAAATTTTTAGGGTTTCGAAACCAAATTTTTAGGGTTTTTTAAATCAAATTTTTAGGGTTTTTGAAATCAGATTTTTAGGGTTTTTGAAACCAAATTTTCAGGGTATTTTTAACCCATTTTTAGGGTTTTCAACCCATTTTCTGAGTGGTTTTTAATCCCATTTCCAAGGATTTTTAAAATCCAACTTTTTGGGGGTTGACATCAAATTTTTAGGGTTTTCCGAACCCATTTTCTGAGGTGGTTTGGCCCCTTTTCTGCAATTTTCGGGATTTTTAAGATCACGTTTTTAGGGTTTTCAATTCAAATTTTTCAAGGTTTTGAAATCAAAACGTTTGGGTTTTGAACTCCGATTATTTGGGGTTTTGAATTCAGATTTTTAGGGGTTTTAAATCAAATTTTCAGGAGTTTTTTAACCCGTTTTCTGAGATGTTTTTGCCCCTTTTCTGCTGGTTGTGGGTGTTTGAACCCATTTCCCCCACTCTAATTATAATATATTTACATATTCATTTATTTTTAACTTCTTTTCTCTGTATTTTTAGTGTTTTTTACCCATTTTCTGGTGATTTAACCCCTTTGTTCTCTGGCTTTGGGGCATTTTAACCCATTTCCTTGCTCTTTTGGGTTATTTTAATCCATCTCCCCCACTCTAATTATAATATATTTACATATTCATATATTTTAGCTACTTTTCTCTGCATTTTTAGGGATTTTTACCCCTTTTTTCGTGTTTTAACCCATTTGTTCTCTGTTTTTGAGGCATTTTAACCCATTTCCTTGCTCTTTTGGGTTATTTTAATCCATCTCCCCCACTCTAATTATAATATATTTACATATTCATATATTTTAGCTACTTTTCTCTGCATTTTTAGGGATTTTTACCCCTTTTTTCCTGTTTTAACCCCTTTATTTGCTGGTTTTGGGGCATTTTAACCCCATTTTCCCCCTCTAATTGTAATATATTTACATATTCATGTATTTTAACCTATTTTCCATGCATTTTTAGGGATTTTTTACCCCTTTTTTGGCTGTTTGAAGCCATTTCCCCACTCTAATTATAATATTTTTACATATTAATACACTTTTAACTTATTTTCTCTGCATTTTTAGTGATTTTTACCCCTTTTAAAGTGATTTTACCGCGGTTTTAGTGCTTTTTACTCCCTTTTTAGTGATTTTTTACAAAGTTTTTGTGATTTTTACCCATTTTTATGCTTCTTACCACTTTTTAGTGATTTTTTTTACCCCTTTTAAAGTGATTTTTACCCATTTTAGTGATTTTTACCCCGTTTTTAGTGATTTTTACCCCTTAAAAGTGGTTTTTTTACCCATTTCTTGTGATTTTTACCCCATTTTAAGTGATTTTTACCCCTTTAAAGTGATTTTACCCCTTTTTTAGTGAATTTTTTAACCCCATTTTAAGTGATTTTACCCCATTTTGGTGATTTTTACCCATTTTTGTGCTTTTTACCCCTTTTTAGTGATTTTTTTGACCCCCTTTGAAGTGATTTTTACCCATTTTTAGTGATTTTTACCCCCTTAAAATTGATTTTTTTGCCCATTTCTTGTGATTTTGACCCCATTTTAGTGATTTTTGCCCCCTTTTTAGTGATTTTTTTACCCATTTCTTGTGATTTTTAGCCCCTTTTAAGTCATTTTTTAACCCTTTTTAACCCCTTTCACCCCCAGTTTTTGGCTCTCCGGGTTTTGCCCCACCCCCTCTCCAACCCCTTTCCTGGGTCATTTTTTTTTGGGG
>NW_010171951.1:0-1019 GCF_000695765.1 Mesitornis unicolor | reverse complement strand
CCAGCATCCCCACCCCACAGGGGGCACAGCACTGGGAGGCTGCTGGTGGGGAGGGGCCAGGGGATGGAGTTTCCCCTCCCATGGGCAGGATGCAGGGTGCTGTGGCTGGGGTAAAAGGGGACCCCAATGCTGTGCCCCCACTGTGGTGGGCACCAAACAACCTTGACATTACTCAGTGGGGAAACTGAGGCACAGGGAGTCAGGAGGGAGAAACCCAACCTGCAGGTGCTGGGCCCTCTGCACAGACACTTCTGGGGGGTCTTTTGGGGCTTTGGGACCATTCCCACCTTGGCTCCAACACGATGCTTCCCTTGAGCATCAAATTTGGTCTTTTTTCCCCCGTTTCTGCTGTTTTTTATTTCAGGTTGCAAAAAGCAGCACCCAAGGAGGACGAAATCCGTTGATTAAGGCCCAGGTAAGGTGGGCACAGACAAACATGGGACCAACGGGACAGAAAAATCCCCCCCCCATGAGGCACCGCCGGGTCTGGCCGGCTGCATGGAGCACAGCTTGATTTTATTTATTTGATTTTTTAAATTATTTTTTTATAAGACTCAATTAAATCCATCAAGCAGCGTGCGCCGTTTCTGCGGCTGAAAAGCCTCGTGATTGGGCTGATTGCTGGGGGTTTTTCAGCGTGGCCCAGCACCTCCTGCGTGGGGTGGCGAGGGCAGAAAAAGGAGAAAAGGCTTCAAATTTTGGTGGGGAAACGGTGGTTTTTCCACGTCTTTTATTTGTGCGGTGTGTCCGAGGTTTTTGGGAGCTGCTGGTGGGGACACCTGGGGTGAGGTGACATGGGGAGAGGACAGCGTGGTCCCCCATGGCCGCGCTGCCACCGCCTTGGGGTGGAAATGATTATTTTAATTAAAAAGGAGGAGGTTTCTGGGCTCTTGTCGTGTTAATGAAGCTGGTGCAGGGGATGCTGCGGGACAAGGGATGCTCCGCATTCCTGGGAATGCAGAGGGGTCCAGGGCTGACCCCAGCACCCGCAGCGGGACACAGGCCATGGTGCCCACCCC
>NW_010171950.1:1604-4102 GCF_000695765.1 Mesitornis unicolor | reverse complement strand
CCCCCACCCCGTCACTTCCCCCACCACCGGCCCTAACCGTCCAGGGCAGGAAGCGCCTCTCACTTCCTCCTGCTGGCTCTGGCGGTTTCCAGGCACGTCCGCCCCACAGGAGCCTGCTCCGCGGTGCCCGCCTGTCCCCCTGCCCCATTGCTCCCCTGCAGCACCAGCCCCCTCGTTATCCCACCGTACCCCTGCCCCGTAGTGTCCTATGGCGCTACCCTGTGCCAGTGTCCTTGCCTCGCTGCATCACCCCACCAAGGCCTGGCTGATCCTCTGAGCATGGCATGGGGGTGGTTTTGGGGACAAGCAGGCCCAGGGAAGGTTCCTGCGCCCCTTGGCGTGGGCTGTGGGGTGCAGACTGCCGCTCTGGAGCAGGCACCTCTCACGCTGTAGCTCTGTCCCTGCCCAGGGTACCTGCTCTTCCGGGACTTTGCCTTTAACCAGGCGGAGGAGGCCAAACCCCTGATGGAGTTTTATGAAGAGGTGAGATTGGGGGGGCCCATCTGGACAGACCCCCGTGGTTGTGAGAAGGGTTGGGGGTGGGATTTGGTACCTGCAAGGCCCACAGACGTCGTACCAAGAGCATGCAGGGGCCTAGGAGATGATGCTCTGGGTACTCGAGGAATGTGAGAGCCATCGGGTGCCCACGGGACGTGACACCCAGAGGGACTGTGGCCATGGTTCCTGGCATCCCAAGGGCCACCCAGCCCTGTGCGGGGCAAGGGCTGTGCCCCGTGGCAGTGCAGGCCTGGGTGTACCCCTGTGCCACGGAGCTGTGCCTTTGCCAGATCAAGAAGTACGAGAAGCTGGACTCAGAGGAGGAGCGAAGCACCCAGACCCGCCACATCTTTGACCATTACATCATGAAGGAGCTGCTGGCCTGCTCCCATGTGAGTGCTGTGCTGTGCTGTGCGGGCACCCTGGTACCAGGCTGGGGTCCCCAGAGCGGGTGCGAGAGAGGTACCCAGTGTCTTCAGAAGGAGCTCTAAACCCACTATATTGGCTCTGTTCTGGGAGCCACAGACCCAGCTCCTCCATGAGTCCCCCCCCCCAACTTGTGCAGCCCTGCCTGGCCCCTGTGGGGCTGCCTTTCCCCTGTGCCCCAATCCCTCCTGCCCAGGGTGACACGGTCCCATCCTGTCTCACAGCCCTTCTCCAAGAGTGCCACGGAGCACGTCCAGAGCCACCTGAGCAAGAAGCAGGTGCCCCCAGACCTCTTCCAGGTGGGCATCACCCAGGAAAGAGAGGGGGTCTCTGCTGCCTGTGGTACTCAGAGGGCTAATCCTTATGGGGTACTGGTGGTCACAGGGGTCCCTGGAGGTGGTGGGGGGGTCCCAGAGGGATGGGGACCCCAGAAGCTGGTGAGGGGGTTCCCAGCAGCTTGGGGGTGAGGGAATTGCTGGAGGTGCCCATGGGGTGGTGATCGGGAGACTGGGGACTCCTCAGAGTGGGGTGATTGAAACCCCAGGTGTAGACGTGACCCAGGGTGGCAGCAGGGTCCCCAGGGGTGGTGACCCTCGGTGGCAGAGGCATCCCCAGGGACCTGGCAGTGGCAGGGTGGCAGTGGGGATGTGTGAAATCCTGAGGGTGGGGGAGACCTCGTGTAGTGATGGGCTCTGAGGGGTGGTACGGGTGACCTGGGTGGCACCAGAGACCCAGCGCTGAGCCCTCTGTCCCCACAGCCCTACATTGAGGAGATCTGCCAGAACCTGCGTGGGGGCATCTTCCAGAAATTCATCGAGAGGTGAGCCTGGGGACAGTGCCATGAGGATGGGGTGTCCCATCCTGCTGAGGGCCAGGACTGCCTCCTTAGATAGGAGCTCCAAGGGTGTCTGTCCCCAGACCAGGGACTCACAGGGCTCTTCTCATCCCCAGGTCTGGCCTGGGGTCTCTCTGTTCCCAGCTGGGGATCCTTGGGGGGGGCTGCCCGTCTCCAGACAAGTCCCAGGGGATCCTTTCTGCCCTGAGATGGGTCTTGGGGGGGATCTCTCCAGGGGCTCCACTCTTGCCCTCTCTCTGCTTCGTTGCAGTGACAAGTTCACGCGGTTCTGCCAGTGGAAGAACGTGGAGCTGAACATCCATGTGAGCAGGGACCCGTGCGCCTCAGGGCTCCCCGGGCACCTCTGGGCGCTTCCAGGGAGGGGGACGTGGCCACAGTGACGAGGCTGCTGCCCCGGGGCTCAATGGGGCTGGCACGGGTACACTCAGACCAGCACCCTCCAGGGACACCCCTGGACACCCCCCAGGCTTTCACCCACTCACAAGTGGCTCTCACACCTGCCCATGCTCTTGGGGACATGTGGAGCAGCCTCCATGTTCCTCACCTGGGGAAACTGAGGCAGGGCTTGGGACCCCACCACCACCATCACGGACACTCACAGCTGTTGGGTGTGCGGGACCCGGGTGTCCAGGCTCACCCCCACCTCCTTCTCACCCCCGCCAGCTCACCATGAATGACTTCAGTGTTCACCGAATCATCGGCCGCGGCGGTTTCGGGG
>NW_010171950.1:0-1577 GCF_000695765.1 Mesitornis unicolor | reverse complement strand
GGCAAAATGTAATGAGGGATGCTCCGTCATGGGGGGCCAGAGGGATCTGGCTGCTATGGAGGGGGGCACTGGGGCTGTGGTGGTGGTCCCGGGGGCATCTTTGGTGGTGTTGCCATGACGACAGATGTTAGGGGGTTGCAGAAGGATTGCCATGGCTACGGGTCTCTGAGGGATACAGGGACGTCATGGCCGTGGGTGGTAGCTGGATGCGGTGATGTGGCCGTGGGTGCTGGCAGTGGAGGGACGTGATGGCTGTGTTTGGTGGGGACGTGGTGGTGGCAGGCACAGGCAGGCTGTGGCACCGAGGCCACGGACAGCAGCGGGACCTCACGGGGATTCTTTGCCCCCCAGGTACGCCATGAAGTGTTTGGACAAGAAACGCATCAAGATGAAGCAGGGCGAGACCCTGGCCCTCAACGAGCGCATCATGCTGTCTCTCGTCAGCACCGGGGTGAGGGGACAAGCCACCATGCAGGGCTGGCACTGTGGTGACAGGCTGTGGCACAGGCAAGGGGACAGGGACAGCGAGGGAGGGTGTCCCCAGGGCACTGCGTGACCCCGTCTCTCCTGCCAGGACTGCCCGTTCATCGTCTGCATGTCCTACGCCTTCCACACGCCCGACAAGCTCAGCTTCATCCTCGACCTCATGAATGGTGAGAGGCCCCGAGGGACCCTGTGGCTGGGCTCAAAGCCCCCTGCCCGCACTGTCCCCAGGGCGCAGAGGGCAATGCCAGGGTGACAACTGGTCCGTGTTGCCACAGGGGGAGACCTGCATTACCACCTGTCTCAGCACGGTGTCTTCTCGGAGGCAGAGATGAGGTTCTACGCTGCTGAGATCATCCTGGGCCTGGAGCACATGCACAGCCGCTTCGTGGTGTACCGTGATCTCAAGGTGACCAATCCCAGGGGCACCCACACCCCTAGGGGCACCCTCAGACCCTGCAGGTGTCCAGAGGCCCCATTGGTATCCTCACACCCTGTAGAAACCACCCCCAGCACCCTGTGGGCACCCACAGACCCTGCAGGAGCCCTCAGACCCCATGGAGACTCCCCGAACCCAGAGGGCACCTTAAGGTCCCATGGGCACCCGTGATCCTGCAGGAAACCCCCTAAACTCCATTGGCACCCTGAGACCTCAGGGGTCACTCACAGACTCCCAGTCCCACGGACACCCCCAAATCCCACAGAACACCCCAACCTGAGCCATGTGGGCACCCCCAGCCTTGCTGCCCTCCCCCCCAGTGCCCACAGGCAGCGCTTGGGCTCAGGGGTGGCACGGTGTCTTGCAGCCGGCAAACATCCTTCTGGATGAGTTTGGGCACGTCCGCATCTCAGATCTGGGCCTGGCCTGTGACTTCTCCAAAAAGAAGCCCCACGCCAGCGTGTGAGTGTGCCCGCGCCCCTGCCCGCCCTGCCTGCCTTGCCTGGCACGGCACCTCACCCCGCTCTGTGCCCCCCCAGGGGCACCCACGGGTACATGGCCCCCGAGGTACTGCAGAAAGGGGTGGCGTACGACAGCAGCGCCGACTGGTTCTCGCTGGGCTGTATGCTCTTCAAGCTGCTGCGGGGGGGGGTCT